>NW_018230553.1:79235-79847 GCF_001263595.1 Phalaenopsis equestris | reverse complement strand
TATCATTTGATAGAATGCACGAAATATTGGTCCTACCTCGGATTTGTCACGCATAAGATAGATCCATATCATCCGTGTGTGATAATCAAAAAAGGACACGAACTATTGGGCCCTAGAAATATTTTTTTCAAGACGACCCCAGACGTCACTCTGGATCAGAGAAAAGGGATGAGTGGGTTTGTAAATGAAATACGAGTGTGTTTGGCAAGTTGACAAAATTCGCAATTAAAAGAGATAGGAATTTTATTAATAAATAAATGAGAAAACAGTTTCCCTATGTATATAAAATTGGGATGACCTAAACGATAATGAAGTAACATGATTTCACTATCATTATTAACGCTGGAATGGAATACAAATGTACTAAGCGGATTTAAGCAAGACAAACTTAATACTGAAATACAACCGGTGGGTGAGACTAGAATGACAGTGGGTTTGTTGAGGAGATAGAGACCACTGCGCAACTCAATATTGTCAATCATCCTCCCCGACTTCAAATCCTGAAATTCACAAACATATGGAAAAAATTTAGCAACACAATGAATCATGAGTGATTTTACTAATAGAGATCAGATTACAATCCAAAGTAGGAACATGAAACACAGAAGTGAG
>NW_018230553.1:75871-79201 GCF_001263595.1 Phalaenopsis equestris | reverse complement strand
GCCGGAGAGTTGGGGTGCGATCACCCCGGCCGGTAATCCATTAATAAGGACATCCTCGATCATATGATCAGAGGCACCTGAGTCAACAATCCAGGGGCGAGAAGAGGTTGAATCCAAGACAAAAGCGAATGGGGAAATACCTTGATAGATAACAAGGTCGGTGGCACCCGATGCCACACTAGTAGGCTGGACTGGTGACAACTGACCGAGCATCTTCGCATGCATCTTCTGGAGGGCATGAATCTGTTCTTCGCTGAATGGGCTTGTTCCTGGAGAGGCTTTGGTGGTGCTGGTGGCAGCTGCCCGATGATCCCGTTTAGGTTTCTCATTGGCGGGTTTTTCATGAATCCGCCAACACGTATCCCGAGTATGGCCAGAACGGCGACAGTGGTCACTCCAAGGGTGGCCCTGACGTTGGTGGTTGCCTGTGGATGAAATATGAGCAGCCAGTGCAGACCCGTCGAAAGTTGTAGTGGACAAGGAAGCACCTAACATGACCTTTAGACGACTCTCGTCGAGGATTATGTCAGAGAAAACTTCACGAATTGTTGGAAGATGTTTCGAATTCAAAATCCATGAGCGAGTCTGGTCAAAACTCAGATTTGAGGCCGAGAATAAATTTGAAGGGCGTTTCTGTTCTATGATTTGCGAAATATGACAGTCTTCGGGACACTTCCAAGAGTACACCTCGAATAGATCTAGTTGCTGCAAATACCGAGTAAGAGTATTGAAGTATTGGGTGATGGAGAGATCACCTTGACGAAAGTCATGAAGAATAGTCTCAACAGAAAATAGTTTGTTTGTATTGTCCGCACTAGAATAGGTCTCACGGGCAGCATCCCAGATTTCCTTAGCCATGCCATAGAGAAGAAAATTTTCGCCAATATCAAGTGTCATCGAGTTAACAAGCCAGGCCATAATCATATTATTCTCGGATTTCCAAGTCTTGTATGACAGATTTGTCGTCACCGAAGCTGGAGCATCACCAGAGAGGTAGTCATCTTTACCTTTGCCTCATACAAACATCATGGCTGACTGCGACCATTGGAGGTAATTCTAGCCGGTGAGTTTGTGGCTGGTGATGAGGACAGGATTATTGTCTACTGAATTGTTGGGTAATGGAGACCTAGCCACGGAGGGGTGGCTAGAAGTGACATCACTAGTGGAGAAGTTGCAGGCATGGCCATACTTAGTCATTGGAGAGGAGAGGTGGCCAGCAGAATGACCAGAGATGATGTTGCGCCGAAGAGGAGCAAGGATGGAACTGGTTGTGCTCGATCGCAGAAGAATAGTCGGCGCTCACGATTGGACGCGGCGATCGGACGCAGACGATCGCGAGAGATCGCGGGAGAAGCGGGAGATCGCGGGATTGCGAAAGATCGCGGACGATCGCAACGGGAGATTGCGGGAGAAGCGCGGACGATCGCGGGAGAAGCGCGGACGATCAGACGCGGACGCGGACGATCGGAGAGAGGCGCAATCGGTCGATTGGACGAGGAGCGGCGCTCGGATGCGGACGATCGGGGCAGGCGCAAACTAGGGCAGCGTTGGGACAAAGACGATCGCGGGAGAGAAGGGTTGTGATTGAGCCGAGCGAGAGAGGCATCTCTTTGATGGCTCTGATACCATGTGAATTTTGAATAATCATTTTTCTCATTGAATACATAGATAATTCACCTATAAATAGGCGAGTACAAGAGATAAAAAGAGAAAAGAAATTTTCTTACAATTAAGTAATTCGTAATTCCTAGTAATTCCTATAATTATGGAATAAACATAAATACTTATAATTAAGGAATTACCATTTTTATACTATGACTAAATATAGCAAGTACTAAATAGAATTAAAATAATAATGAGCGTAATTCCACATGAACCCTTATCATCTCCTACTCCAACCAATGTCACTAATGATTTCCCGAGATTTCCTCAGGTGTATTCAAGGAGAAAGGCCGTTTCTGAACTGGCACAAGTCCAAGAATTCAATCTACTCTATCCACTATCTCATTACGTATCTCTCAAGCGCCTATCACCAGCCCACAAAAAGATTCATTTTGAGTTTGAACATTATTGCCATTCCTAAAAATGTGTCCGAGGCATTGACAAAAAAGGAATGGAAAGATGCTATGAAAGAGGAAATGAGTGCTTTAGAAAAGAATGAAATATGAGAGATCGTTGACAAACCAAAGGCAAAAAACATTGTTGATTGCAAGTGGATTTTTACATTAAAGTACAAGGCTGATGGATCCCTTGAAATATATAAGGCAAGGTTAGTAGCCAAAGGGTACACTCAGACTTACGAGGTGGATTATCAGGAAACCTTTGCTCCAGTTGCAAAACACTGTGAGAATCCTATTATCATTGGCTGCTCACTTCAAATGACAACTGCTACAGTATGATGTAAAGAATGCTTTCCTTCATGGTGACCAAAATGAGGAAATCTACATGAACATCCCTCCGGGAGTTGAAGGGGACACAGGTAACAAGGTGTGCAAGCTGAAAAAAGTCATTTATGGGTTAAAACAATCTCCTAAAGCATGGTTTGGCAAATTTGCAAAAGTCATGAAGGAATCTGGGTATAATCAAAACCAAGGTGACCACACTCTTTTCATTAAACATTCAGCTGCAGGGGGGTGACTGCTATTTTAGTCTATGTGGACGACATCATAGTGACTGGAAATGATGAGAAAGAGATGAGAAAGAGAAGCAAGAGAAGCATGAATTAAAGCTGAGACTAGTAAAAGAATTTGAAATCAAGGAACTGGGGACATTGAAGTACTTCTTCGATCTTGAGGTGGCATATTCCACACAGGGAATCTTCATATCTCAGCAGAAGTCCGTGATTGATTTATTGACAGAAACAGGGAAGACTGGGTGTAAGCCAATCGCTACTCCAATAGATCCAAACTATAAGTTGGGAGAAGCTAAAGAAGAACCAGCTGTGGGTAAAAGAATGTACCAGAGATTGGTTGGCAAACTCATATACCTTGGTCACACTCGACCAGACATAGCATATTCTGTAAGTATGATCAGTCAATTCATGCATGATCCTGGAGAACCTCATCTTCAGGCTGCCTACAGGGTACTGCATTACTTGAAAGGCAATCCGGGCAAAGGAATCTTGTTCAAAAGGAACAACACTCTTACTTTGGAAGCCTACATCGATGCTGACTATGTTGGCTCCATAGTGGATAGAAGATCAACTACAGGATATTGTACTTTTCTTGGAGGTAACGTAATGACATGGAGGAGCAAGAAGCAGAATGTAGTGGCAAGGTCATCTGCAAAATCAGAGTTCAAGGTTATTGCTCAAGGATTATGTGTATTGCT
>NW_018230553.1:73729-75764 GCF_001263595.1 Phalaenopsis equestris | reverse complement strand
AATTATTGTGACAACAAGTCTGCCATTAATATAGCTCATAATCCCAAAGAACATGATAGGACAGCATATTGAGATTGATAGACATTTCATCAAAGAAAAACTGGAGGAAAGGTTAGTGTGTATGCCCTATGTTCCATTAGAAAGACAATTAGCATTTTTTAACAAAGGGGCTGAACAGTTCAAGTTTCCATGATCTTGTATCCAAGCTGGGAATGGAAGCCCTTATTTTAGGGATTACAAATTTATTCTAATTTTCTTAATTTAAGAGATTTACCAATTAATTCTAATTTCCTTAATTAAGGAAATTAGAATTAATTGGTAAATCTCTTAAATTAAGAAAATTAGAATAAATTTGTAATCCCTTAAATTAAGGGAATTAGTTAAATAGTTTCCTAGTTTTTCTCCTTTTAATCTCCTATATAATACCTTGTATGATCAATTCAAAGAATAAGGCAAAATACAAATTATTTTTTTGATTTCCCACACTATCAATATTAAAATTTATTCTTGGCTCCTAAGACATGGCATAGGTAACTTCATCAACACACTACAATGACCATAATGAGAGATACACATACCATATGCTCAGTCCCTTGAAATAGAAACAAACATCTCATATACTGCTATAACTCAATTTATAGAGCCAAGTATGATGATGGAATGTACCATGAGATAGTATTAATTGTAGGCACTTTTAGGTGATTATAAGCTGAATTGTAGATACACTTCTAGCTCATCTAGTGACTACTGGTATAGATAAAAGGTTAAAAAAAAAATACCATGCAGATATTTATATTTCCAACGATGACCAAAAACCATGAGTGCTACATTAACATCACACAGCCATTTTGCTATACGGTATGGGCTTATTATACCATTATCGAATGCAGCACAGCGAACAAACCATAAGAAGTCAAAAAAAAGAACAAGACCTTTGCTTGAATATTACAATTTAATTTGTAAGACTATGGATATGTGTGTTTTAATTTTTATGGACTTATGTGAAAATTTAAAATTTTAATTCTCATTTAAATTTTAATTTTAAAATTAGGAAATAATAACATGCGATATTGTGGGAGAAATGCTTATTTGCATGAAATTAATTAATAACACATCTTCCATTAGTGCTTGTACCATACAAAGCAATGAATTTTTGAGTGAGTAATATATCTCCCACATTTGCCCACCCCCTAAACAACCTCTTTCCTTTTTACACTCTTATATGTTTTTATTATGGTTTATTTTGAATAATTATTGTTCACTAGAATGAAAAAGAAAAGATATTCGTTGATTGAACAAAATTTGAGATTTTATTCCAAGAGCCAAGGTGGCTTGATGGCCAACCACTATAAAGAAATATATGGTGATCTCCCTCAATCTCTATCTCTATAATAAGCAATAGGTCACCTAGTTTTATGCAATTGTTGACCTCATTTTTAGTGAGGTCTAGTCTTCCTCTTAGGGTTTAGGATCTAGCCTTAGAGACCTCCCTTCGACCATCTTAGAACCTTAGAAATGGGACCCGCCTTGTTCTAAAAATTCAACCCACTTCTGTCCCCTTCTGGAGTTTCGCGTCTGTGGTATCGACTTCTAACACTTAGAAGGATGAAACCAACATGAGGAAACCCAAAAGGGATTCCTATAGGACCTTCCTGAGCCTTAGGGTGGCCTTTTGCACAATTCGCACTCCCGCGCGCACAAACTTCGCAATTCTGAGTCGGTGCGTCCAATCGCCTCAATTCGCATCGCTTGCACCGTTACCTGTCGAAAACTCGAGTAAACTTTTTAAAACGATCGATCGCGGGTCGAAATTTATGAAATTTAAATTTTGACGCATTTTTGACCCGATTATCGACGATGTCGTCCGAGCGACACCGGATGACAAAACGGACTGCGTCTGCGCGCCCAGAACGTCGATTTTGCCTAGGGAAGACACCCATTTTGTTACGTCGCCGCACGCGAGTAAGTCGAATATAATTTAATATATATATATATATAGATATATATATATATATATATATATATATATATATAT
>NW_018230553.1:71696-73355 GCF_001263595.1 Phalaenopsis equestris | reverse complement strand
GAGAGACTTCGGTGGCTTCGCCTTCTGTGAGCAGAGACCGTCCCTTTTCTCTTCTTGGCCCGATTCGAGTGTCGTGGACCGTTGGGTGTGATCTCTTTTCTCTTCTCCCCTCTTCTCTGCATATAAGGATAGCTTCATTTGATTTTGAGGTTGTTGAAAAAGTTTGCAAAAAAAAAAAAGAGGAGAGGAATTGATATTTTCGGCTGTGAGGAGATTAGAGAGGGAATTTCTCTGGGAGAGCATTTCTTTGAGGTGGTTTCTTGCATTGCTGTGCTTTACATTTGCATTGAGGAGGTGCCTCTTCTTCCCTTTCTTTCCTGTGCCCTGGTTTCTTGAGTTTTTTTTTTCCCTCTGTCGAGCCTCCTCTTGCTCGGTTAAATGGAGGATATAGCATGCTGGATTCATTTTACTTGGGTATATTTTTGAGATATTCACTTCAAGTGCATTTGGAAATGAAAATGTGAGCATGTGTTAAAATTAGACTCGGTTATTTGCTTAAGTTAAAGAGTGCATCTTACTTTTTTATGCATGTTTGGGGGGCTCGGTTGCGGCTTCCTGTTGCTTTCCCTGGTTCGAAATGTATTCTACGAGGGAATTTATTTAATTTAAAAAATGTTGTAGCTTGTTTTGAGGGCTTGACTTAGCTCCTCGTGATGCCTCACTCCTGTTCAAATATCTGTTGAAATCATATTTAGATATGCAGGTGATTCCTCGGCTTGGAGGCTTGGTTTTGGCTTGAAATGGCTAGAACTTCATTTTTTTTTATGAAAATTTGGATTTTAATATTGTATGTGTCTGGCTTTAGCTTTGTTTCTTGTTGGGCTGGCTGGCTTTATTTCTAGTTGTGGACTGGCTTTGGCTTTGTCTCTTGTTGGGCTGGATTTGGTTTTATTTCTAGTTGGAAATTGGCTTTAGCTTTGTTTCTTGTTAGGTTGGCTTGGGTTTTGTTTCTTGTTGGGTTCAGCTTTGGCTTTGATTCTTGATTGAGTTCGGTTTGGCTCTAGTTGGGAGCTCGGCTTTGGCTCTGGTTCTTGATTGAGCTCGGTTTGGCTCTAGTTGAGGGCTGGCTTTGGCTTTGGTTCTTGGTTGAGCTTGGTTTGGCTCTAGATAGGGAGCTGTGAGGGTTGGCTTTGGCTTTGGTTCTTGGTTGAGCTGGGTTTGGCTCTAGATGGGGAACTGTGTTGGTTTTGTTTAGCCTTGCTGGGCTCGGTTTGGCTCTAGTGTGGGCTATGTTTGCTTGTTTTAGCTCTGCTAGACTTGGTCTGGCTCTAGTTGTTGGTCTTGATTTGCTTTGTTTGGCCTTTGCGGGACTTGGATTGGCTAAGGTGGGGGCTGTGTTTGCTTGTTTTAGCCTTGTTGAACCCGGTTTTGGCTTTGTTTCTTGTTGGGCTCGGTTTGGCTTTGATTGAGGGTTGTGTTGCTTTGTTCAGCCTTTACCCGATGAGTGGTTGGGAGGTGGCTTTGCTGGCTTTGGTTCCTACTCCTTACCCGTGAGCTCTATTGCAGGCATTTGGGTGTGATTTGACTTTCCCTGCTAGGCTTGGATTGACTTGAGAGTTGTGGATGAATCAAGTTTGTCATCCCAAAAATTATAATTATTTCAGTTATCCTTTCAGTTTGTCAGGGAAGCATAATTGCCTTTGGTGGTCCTTTTGTTGG
>NW_018230553.1:69585-70748 GCF_001263595.1 Phalaenopsis equestris | reverse complement strand
ATCCTGCGTTCTTGGGGTTTGGAGAATCAGCGCAAAGGAATATTTTATGTTTGTTAGGAAAGACCTCGGGCCCTACCTTTCCAGGTCTTTTCGATACGAGTTTTGAGAACCAATCCAATCTCCTTTTCGGTGTTTTAGAGGGATCAGTGTCTCCTCTCTCTCACCCCATTTTTATTTCTTCTTTCTTTGCTTCTTGGTTTGGGTTTTTTGATGTTTATGTCTGATGCATAAGTGTTCACGTATAGTCTTTAAATTGATAACTCTTCTTTGCATGTTTAAAATTTGTGTGTATGTCAAAAACATAAAACGTATTTTAAAAGTTGGTTGTCCATCTGACGAATGCCTGTTTAGGCAGGGAAATAGCCCTCTAAGTGAGGTTCAAGACACACTTCTAGAAGAGTGGCGGGTTCCTTCTAGAAGAGTGGCGGTTTCTATATGTTCGGGTGACCGAGTAGCCTTCGTGGACCCTCGAGAATAAATATAGCTGAGTCTCGTCCCGTACGAGTGCTTGCGGTCTCCCTCATCCTAATCTTCTTTTTGTTTTATCGAAGTTTTGGGACAGGGCACTCGTGTTACTTTTCCTTTCTTTTAGAATTTCCCCGGGAGTTTTTGAGGATTTTTTTTTACTTGAGTCTTTTTCGTTGATTTTTCTCGAGTTCTCCGCTTTTCCTCGGGTTTCCTGGACGACGTTTCTTTCGGACTTTGATTTTTGAGATGCATTTAGGTTTGTTATACCTAAGGAACAGCGAATCTCACGGACATACAGGTTTGCTTTACATTTTACAGCAATTAATTTTACAGCAATTAATTTTCCTTTCTTATACATCATGTTATACCATTTCTGTTTCTACCTGCTACTGCTTTTCTTATACATCATGTTATACCTCTACCTGCTACCGCTGCTACCGTACTGTACAGCATGTTATATTATTCATGTTTCTACTTGCTACTGTTCTTCTCGTATAGCATGTTATACTGCTCCTGTTTTGTCTGTTATTGTTCCACGTGCATTCTATTGTTTTGTTCCTGCATCGCACACTTTACATTATATAACTTCAAGCATGTTTCCTTTTTGCATAGGATGTTTAGAGGACTACAACCATAGGGCCGTTTGATTTAACACTATAACTGGACACCCTAGAAAACTTAAACTCGTCATGTCG
>NW_018230553.1:68878-69511 GCF_001263595.1 Phalaenopsis equestris | reverse complement strand
AAATTAAACAACAATCCATAGAATTAAACAACAATCCATAGAATTTTGAGGTTGTCTGCCTAGCGCAACATAAATCCTCCACCTTTTCTTTAGGCATTCGCATAGTTCTGTCGTACGATTTAAGCCCTAAACTCGTTCTAGGTTCCAAGGTCGTCGTCAGATACGATGTAAAACCTCATATCTTCCAGGCAACTTGTGTGACCGTGTCATGCGAATATAAGTCCTAACTAAATAAAATTGGCAGGATGAAACACTTTAATAATTTCTTCTTAAAGCTGAAGTCAAACCATAGGATAGATTGGGAACCTACTGAGGCTCGCCTCAGGATCTGTGGCTTCTCCTAGTTTCTCTTCATTTGGATTCTTTAACAATGTTCCAGATTTGAGTTTTTCCCCCTTCAGGCCTCTTTGTCCGATTTCGTTATAAAGTCCTATCCTTTTGACCTCTTTGAAGATGATATTCCCTGATTTTTATCGAGAGTTTTCTTAGGTGACTTCGGTCATTTAAGATGTAATTAACTATAGGGGCCTGCCCTTATAGGAAGCTTTTCCGAACCCAGCTTAAAATAAACCCTATTTAATTATTTGTATTAAATAGGGGAACTTGTCGGCAAATAAAACGGTTTCGCAGACC
>NW_018230553.1:55770-68544 GCF_001263595.1 Phalaenopsis equestris | reverse complement strand
CAGTTTGATTTCATATTTTTCTAAAATTATATATATATATATATACATAAATTAAAACGTCCTTCCGAAGTGGGCGACGGGATTTCGATTCCGGCTGCGGACAGCTTCTTACGGACGACCCCCAAAAAACCTCTTCTTTTTAAGTGCCGACAGCAATCTTTTTATTTCGTACAGTAGAATTGTTGTGTTATTTCTCCTCTGCTACTCCATAGAACTTTCCCCCCAATCCTATCAAAAACAATATAAAGAAACCTCATTTGAGAACTGTCTAGCTAGGCTAGAATAAACAAGGCCTAGTCTAATTCCTTCGAGCATTTGAATGCTCTAAAAGTTTTATAAATTTGTGAAAAGCTTAATATTCATTCTAGAGACACATCTCTATCAATTACAAATAATTCAAATACTTTTCCCCAACCATAAACCCCTCCACGAAAGTTATACATCTAAGCTAGCGGCCAAAACTGGATCTCACATGACCAAGCCTTAATATAAAACCTAAAAAGATAAAAAAAAGTTTTAGAAATTTTTAAAAACTTCTATATCATATCCAGACACACTGACCTAAATATTCCAAGTGCTTCAAGCCGAGAGCTTGTCAAGATCCTCCAACTAAAGCCTAAACTTAACCCTAAGGATCATGGGTCTGAGCTTTGACATCTATTTTATATGTTCCTTCTAAACCACTACTTCAAATGCTAGCCCATTGTTTGTAAATTTTAAATAATAAATCTAGGAGCCTCATAAATCAAAATAAACCCTTATTAGGAGGTCTAATACTAAGCCTCTGCAAAATTTGGTATTAGACTATAAGGTTAAATCAAGAGAATATTTGGAGAAAACAATTGCATAAAGGAGCTTTTTCATTTGGCGTTTAGGTAATCTTCTTTCTCATGTTGTTTTCCATTCAATGTGGTATCTTTTCATATAAAAGCATAGGCTACTTTATCTAAGGGTAAGTCTATAAAATTTATGTTGTTCCTCCAACAGTTAAACCTACAAAAATGATCAAACTGTTTACCATAACTTACTCTGAAAATTTACTTAAGTGGCATCAAATTACATTGAATTTGTGAGTTCAACAAAAAAATTAATGTCTATCATCTTTGGGATTGGTCAAAACAAAAAGCCCTTATTTATATCTTTAACGTAAACAAATTAAAATCCATGTTTTTAGCTTACTTCTCTTAACTAATTAAGTTTTCATATGATTTTATGTGACCAACTTTTTTATGCTTTTAAATTCCATATCATTTTACATCATTTAATTAGGACATATTAGCAGGCATTTACTCTTACCCTCACATTTTAAATTAAATATTTACTAACACAATTGCATTTTTTAACTTATTAATACAGCATGACACCTAAATCAGCTATTATGGAGCAAATTGAAGTATTGGACAAAATAGCAGAGGAATAATCATGAAGATAAGCTAGAGCAAATCTAAAATTTCTTGGAGGAGAATAATCAGAAAATGCAAACCCTTCTAAATTTCATGATAAAAACAGACAAACTAATTGAACGTGAGATTGCAGACTCTACCTTTAGCACCCACCCAATCCACCCCTTATAAAAATATTCATGTGGAGAAAAATCATTTAAGACCCAACCAAAGGAATATGAATAATTCTAGAAATGAAATGAACTAAAAATGATGGATGCCTTTAGTGACCCAACTGAGAAAAGCAGAATAAAAGCTCTAACATCTGATGAATTCAATAATCTCAATAAATTCCTTAATATAATACGAATAACTATTAGAAAGTAATTTTTTTCAAGATAAACTTTATTGGCCATGCAAAATTTATTAGTCAAATATTTTGCGAAAAGCGAAAGACTAGGCAGAGAGCCTTAAATTGGGTAGAATATTAAAATACAATGATTGAAGCATTATCTTAGAAATCATGACCAAAAATTTTATAGATAAATGATGACTCTTATATCAATCACTGTTTACTTGAACATCATTGACTATTTAACAGTCAGAGCACAGTGCAATATCAAGGGTTGACAGCTTGTCAATAAATTCATCATAATTCTTAGAATGAATATTAGAAATGAGGGAGAGTATCAAAATTTTCAAATCATTTTAAGATACATTTTACTTTGCTCGCCTCATTGACAAGCAAGAAAATGTTCTCAAACATCCTTGTGAATACAGCACAGTTCATCTTCTATTCCACACAAAGGTTTACTAGACAAAACCATCCACAAGTTGGCGAGCGTGATACTAAATCTAGCTTCTGGAACAATAAGAACATCATTTATTTCAAATTCTTAAGAAAATGACACATGTAGCATCAGTGTAAGGCTTAAAATTTATTTTTATAGGAATATTATAATCAGAAGGATGAAAAAATAGAAGAGATTATTAATTATACACAATTGATTGATGAAAACTTGGAAAATATAAATAACACCCTATCAGTGTAATGAGATGTCAAATTATATAGAATAATGACTCAAAATACTGTAGGAAAAAATATCTTCAACATGAATTATATGTAATGAAAGAAGATGTAAGTTAGCGTATAAAATAGATAATATTATGAATGTAATATATACCCAAGCACTTAAAAAGGGAAAAATAACAAATGAGCTCATCCAAAATCTTTTTATAAGAGATAGGTAAACCACACAATACTTCTAGTCATTAATTGAAATATGATGCTTACAAAAACGGGATGCTATGAAAAACATGTGTAATGTGATGTCTTTCCTAAAAACATAGAACAATTACCCTTGGGTGAATCTTAATTGTTTAATATGAATGTCATTTCTTATAACTAAGAAAATACTTAATATGCTTAAATTTAATGATCAGATTATCAAATTTTATTTTGTAAAAAAAGTTGATAAAATCATCTCAACACCTTCAAATAATCCCAGATCAAACCTACAATTGGACCACCTACTACTCGCAAAGTTGATAAAATCATCTCAACATAGACATAAATATAAGAACAGCGTCAAATTCAATTGCTTAGAATTGGACCACCTACTACTACAAAGTGTCAACATAATAATGACTAGCGAGCCACAACAACAGTTCTAGAGAAATATACCATTTGTGAGAATGTCGGGTTTAAGATCATAGGAAATTGAGATTTATAGATAGCAACTTCAGAATTCATCTATAGCATTACTATTTCAAACCATCAAGCAATCACCATTTAGGATAATATATCATTTTAATCCCAAAAGTTCTCCTAATAAGATTGATGTTCCTACACAAGTATTTTCAAATTCTACATATACATTTCCAATTGATTTTACTGGTATACAGAAAAATGTGAAGAAATAATATAAAAAAAATCAAGCAAGCTGAATCTATGAATAAAACTAGATCAACAAAAGAATATAAACAAAGTGATTATGTAATAATTCCATATCAAATCTAACTGAAACACCTCCAAGTTGAAGTACCCTCATGCAATAGAATGAGGCCCATTTAAAATCACATAAAAATTAAAATTAGCGTATATTTTCTTGAATTTCTATATAATATGCATACAAATCATATATTTAATAGTAAAGATATAAAAATATTTCAAAAAAAAATACAGTACATAAGAATTTGGAGGCTATGACCAAATGCAAATGGATATTCAACCCAACATCCTAGAAACTAGAGTAGAGTGTATAATGACAGATTAAACAACTAATTATGACTTTAAAAAGCACTAATTCCAAAATAGATAGAAAAACACACAACCTAGTGATTATATATGGCTTCTAAAGGCTGATTTGGAGAAAATGGTAGTTGCTCTTGTAGAAAAACATCTGAACATCCAACACTTTAAAGAAGAGTTTTTTAAGGGCCAAGAGAAAGAAAGCATCACAGAAAGCTTTTGGAACGACCACCAGAATTTAGAGCAAGAAAAAAATTAAATGTATCACAAAGAGCGTGATAAAGATCTATATTATTAACTCAAGATTTAAATATTTAAATATTTTAATTTTATTTTGTAAAACTATATATGTGTGTGTAATAATATGCAAAATCATGGAAGAAATATTTATTCTCGTGAAATTAAGCAAATAACATACCTTGCATAACTCTTGGGTCGGCCAATCGATGGTTTTTGGAGGGTAATCTCCCTCCTCTAGTACAAAATAGTCTCTCCTCTCCCCCTTTTACTCTTAATAAGTTTGCATTAAATTTTATTTTGGACTATTTTTGTTCGATGGAATGAAGAAGAAAAGATGATTATTGATTGAAAAAAATTGGGATTTTATTACAAGGTCTAAAAGGGCCTTAGTAATCAGCCACTTCAAAAGAAGATTTGATGATCCCCTTCCAATTTGTTTGGTGAGTGATAGGCTTTCTCACTTCATTTATTCTTATTTCTTGTTGTAGTATTGTTGTGCTAATTTTCTTCTACATCTCCGTACAATTTCATCCCCAGTCCTACCACAAAATATTTGGAAAAGCCAATTGAAAGTTGTTGAACAATGCTAAAATAAAAAAAGAAAAAGACATAGTATTGTTCCTTTGAGCATTTGGAAACACAAAGCCCTTAAGAAAATTGTGAAAGTCTTTATACCCATTCTAGAGACATATCCTCATCAATTATAAGTAATTCTGACAAATTTTTCAACCTTAAATCTCTCTACCAAAGCTGAATATCCAACCCTAAGTTATGACCAAAACTGAATCCTACACGAAATAGTTATATAAAACCTAAAAAAAATATCAAAATCCCATAGAAAATTAAAAAATCATCCAAATAATTTTTAAACATACCAATTACAGCCCAAATATCCGATGTGTTTTCAAGCATGAGAGTTGCTTGGATTCTCCAAAACTAATAAATAAAGTTAATCCTAAGGATCATAGGTTAGGCCCTATTTTGAAAATATTTTAAGGGATGTTAACCATATTTACTTCACAACCACAAATCCAAACCCTAGCCAATTGCTTTATACATCTTTAAAAACATTTTTTGAAGTCAATCCAAAATAGACTCTCATTGAGAGGTCTAACCCTAGGCCTCTGCCACTGTCTGAAGTTTTTAAAAATCACATGGAAATGTCATTCACGAGAGAAATAGAAGACATATAATAGAAATAATTGGATGATTTCATGAAGAAAAATGTCACTAAAATCAAATTAAAAACAAAAGAACAACAAAAAACTTAGCATCAAACAATATAACAATTGAATTCACAGTTACTCTCCAAAATGTTAGTGATAGAAAACAAAAGGAGAGACATATAGAAAGAAAATATGCTCACCGCCATGATAAGGAATTTTATGAATCCAACCATACCAATGATTGAAAGTAGGCTGCACCAGAGAACTGTAAATAATGATGCCGTACCCAAATGAAATAATGAAGTAACACCCCTTATGCTGCAGTCTAGCCAAATCGCAGAAAGAAAAAATGCCAATTTGCCAAAATGCAAAATCCAAGTACAAATCACAGGATACACAAACTTGATTCTTGCAATAACATAATCATAGGTATTATGCATATAGCAGATTAAAGGAGAGACCCGAGGTTTTAGATGCTCAATCCATTCACTAGCAATTTTAAGGACATGTGAAGCAGATCTAAAACTCCAATCACTAATAGTATGCAGAGATCCAACAATAGATGCAGTACTTCCTACTGAAAATCTACTAAACAGGTTGTTGCTAAGATTGCAATTATAATTGAGCATCACTCCATTAGATTCAATGGACATGTACGCATCTGATAACAAGTCATTTTCTGTAATGTCAGCTGCTTTAAAAGACATATCTGCTCGTGCTGAACTCTGGTTACTACTAAATGACTTCTCCCTTAAATGAACATCAGAGGTTCTTTGCTTGGAACTCCTAACAGTCCCAGTAGTCTCGGTATTTATTCCTTTCTTAACAAAAGGATTGCTCGATCTGACTTGGAAATCACCATTTGGCTGATCATTGTGGTCACCTTTTGCTTTCGTTTCTTTGCTTTCAATGGAAGACTCATCCAATGATCCTGGAATTACATTTTGAAATTTGTTTGTCTTGCGATCATAACCATTTCTCGGTTGACTTCCTTTTCGAGCCATCTTATATTAATCTTTATAACAATTTGCTTACCAATAAGAAAAAAGAGTCTAATTGAAAAGTATTTTCCATAGATATGTAGCACCTGTACAGCAAGATGACAAATCAGCCTGCAAGAATCTCATTAGGATAAAACTGAAACACAACCACTAATAAAAAAGGATGAGAAGGTGAAAAGTTGTGGAAACCAAACAAACTTAAGTTGAGAACACAATTATGCAATATATACTAAGCCAAACGTAACCAAAGAACCTAGCAAGTTATTTGTAAGCGTAGTAGGATATAATAGTAAATTTTCTTGAGACAGTTTATATAGGATATAAAAATTAATAAAATTGATGGGTGATGGCATAAACATTATAACTTGGGATCCATTTGGAGGGATTGTAGCTGTATTCAAAATAGATGTAGAATTAATATTGGAAAAGTAATTTTTTTTTAAAGTTATTGTGTATTATAAATATTTTTTCTTTCTTTTATAGTCAAACAACTGCTTTGATTTAGCTACCACAGAATTTTTTTGAAGTACCATGAGCGCTGTAGTTAAACAGAGGTATGGCAGCTGCCTAGAAAGTACAAAAAGGTTACTCCAAATGAACCCTTAAATTCCAACATTAATAAAATTAAATTGTTTCTAGCATTATATATGATGCCTTTGCTCAATAAAAATTTAAGAATTTCTTGGACAAGAGTTCTTCATTAGTCCGCATAATTCCACTATCTTGATGGATGATCAATATCAAATGCTTCATTTAAAAAAAAAAGGATATAGAAACGTGAGTTATTAATGAAACATTTGAACCGAGCACCAACCCTAAACAAAATATGAAAAAATTCCATGAAAGAACGTTTTTTCACATTCAAAAAGTTAATTTTATAGCTAATTTACTGGATCGCAAATTCACAACAAAATTAAAAAGGTAATTTTGTTGCTGTAGGTGTGCATAGAAATGATGGTCCATCAAACTGAATGAAAGGGGTACTTCTTTAACAAAGGTTTCTTTTTTATCATAAGGTGATCTGTCAAACCAAATCGAACAGGGACTTGCCCAATAAATGTTTTTAGGCCTTAGGATTCTAAATGCAAGCTTCAAGTGATTACACCAGTATACACACGTTGAAAATATTTAAGAATCGAATTTTGTGAGTTTTCTAGACCATTAAAATTTCATCAAACTACAATAAAGAAGATTCGTCTGCCTGCTATATCAAGTTACCATTTCTGCTGAAGTTGATGTTCACCTAATAAGTTGCTTATGAACTAAATTACATGAGCTTCATAGAAGAAAAGGAGAAATTGATATTTACTAACTAAGCTGTTTATTTACATAACCCCGCAAGTCTCAGAAATTCAAGATCATTCATTAACCAGCTAAAGTTATGTCTAGTAATAAGCTAAGTTAGGCCCTATTATTAAAACGTGGACAAAATCAAGACAAAAATTGATCATTTTCTAACTATACTAAAGAATGCATATGTGCTGAAATTTATAATATTCTAAAATCATGAACACCTATAAAAAACCAAGAGTTCAGTTTTAAAGAACGGTAACCAAGCTATCATGTAATAAAATTAAATTAATATCAGTTCTAAGTTTAAAATTCCAACTTGTCACCCTCTACGATTAGGAAGGGGATAAATGGTACAGCAAATGTCATCCCACATGGATTTCCAACCTTCAAAGTTTTTTTATAGTTTCTGAAGGCGTAGGATTTTTTAAAATGCATTAATATGCAAGAAAACATATAGATTAATTTTTGGGATATTGCCCGATAGTACAGTTCAAAGTTCTGATGAACACAACTCCAGCACCTCCTCATGATGGAGATGGAAAAATGACACCACAACATGCTTTGTTTTGTTGTTTGAAATTTGCATGCAAATGTAAGAAAATGATTTAAGCTCGATCTACTTTATTAACCATCACATATGCAAATTGAAGCACCCGAAAGTATCGGCTAAGTAAATTTCTGGACTTTCATTTTCGAAAATGTTTTAACTGTTCCACTTTTACCCTTCCTTAGCTTGCTCATCTGCCACTAGCAAGAAGTCCAATAATATATGTTAAATATGCCATTTCCTTCTCATGGTTTAATCTGATTTGTTGCTCCACTTGCATCATCTCCACTTTATATACTGCAGTTATTAGCATGCAATTACTATCAAAAAGTAGAGTAGCTCACACTGTCACAAATAGCTAAAATTTACACAACTGGATAAGGAAAGAAAAAAAGAGGACTGAACCAGAGGTTCTCTACATCATGTAACTGGATATTAAATTGGGTGACGCACTTAATCATATATTAATTTTAACTTTTCTTGCAAGATTAAAAGCATTCTTTTTATATTTTCCACTAAATTCCATTTTTAATTAAAAATTATCATAAAATGGCATACTCCCGCTGAGCCTCCTCTTCTTTAATAAGTTGTTTATACATAAGCATTTGAGAAGCAGATGTATTCAAAATATAGCGTAAAGTAAAGTTCTTGTATCTAAAATACTTTGTGGTATTTGGTACCTTGTAAAATAAAGTTAAGAGTAATTTTCTTGTATTTCTCTTATTGCAAGTATAACAAATGTTTTATGTGCTAGAGCAAATTATAGATCTGAAATGTAACAAATTTCTACTAAGTTGGTTATATAGACAAGCATGTACGGCCTCCAGCAGGGTTTAAAGGCAATATCAATCACAATGCGGTTTGCGAGCATGAGGGTTAACAACTGTGGACATGAGTGTAGTCACCAACAAGTGCAAAATCGAAAGGGTTCACAAGCGCAAAGTCATTAAGGGTCACCGGCAAGGTCCGCGCAAGGGATTGTGAACAAGTGTGAGGAATCACTGGCGAGAGTGAAGGGTTTAACACAACAAATAGGTTATGTGATATTTTGAAATAGATCAAAAAGGGGGAAACTTTGAAATACAACAAAAATGAACAAAAGAACTGAGTTTCAAAATCCTAAATATTTTCCTTTAATTTATTTTTCAACTAACCAAATACCTAAATTTCTAAAACCTTTTCATTTAGAACATAATACACTCAAAACCCTGCAAGCCAAATAGCCCATTAAGCTAAAGGTGCCCAATTAAGCTTTTTAATGTGCCTAACAGAACTAATCTTATCCTAGCTACGTTAATTGAAGAATAATTCAAAACATTTTCATTCTGTTTTACTTCAATAAACAATCTTGTTGAACATGAAAATATCATAAGAACTCGATTCAACCCAAGTTGGCCCGATTCAAGATAATTTAGCCAAGTTAGAACAATAAAAATGTTAAACTTGCACGAATCTGTCAGAGCCATAGTGAACTAGGTGAAGCTTTTACAAACTTGCCAAAATCATAGTTAACTTGTCAAAAACTTATAACAAAGACTATTCAAAGCATACCTAGCAATACTAATCAATAACATTCATTTAAGAAAGTCAACGAGTTCATTCATAAGTCAACAACTTCCACTAGTTATGCCAGTGACTTCATCAAAAAAGATACGAAACATCAACAAATAAAATGGTGTGTCATTTGTAGAGGACTTCAATCTAGTTATTAGCTACTTTAATATAATTAACCTACACCTCTCATGAATTTTGCAATAAGCAAATATTGAGCCTTATTATATATTTTTCTAATTTATATATTTCAATATGTAACAGTTTCAATAGCACCGAAGAATGAGAATTAAGCAACCAATCATTGTTCTTCTTTCTCATTAAGCATTCAAGTAAGGTTCTAGTATCATCACAGATTATTTTGGGTCCTACAATTGTATACCTTGCTCTTTGCACCTCACAAATAGGAACAACAAAAGCCCCATGCTTTTTATGGCTGTAAAAGTAAAAACTGTAGCAAAATTGAGGTGTTTGAATTGTTCAAAATTAATTATGTGCGTTCAATTAAGCATAATTTACCTGTTGTTTGGAACAAACCTCATGCACCTTATATAAAAATAAATATTGATGGTAGTTGGAAACCATCTAGAGCTGGAATTGGAGGTGTATGTAGAGATTTTTTCGGAATGGTTATCTGCTGGTTTGCATCCCCTTTGGTTCCTAGCTCTGCGTTAAGTGTTGAAGCTGATGCTTTGGTTTTTGGTCTAATGATTGCTAATAACTATGGGTGCAAATATATAAATCCAGAAATGGATTCTTTTTTGCTTTGGAAGTATTGCAGGTTAAAGGAAGAGCACCATTGGAGTATAAACATCCAGATGAAAAAGATTGCAGAGATGACTAAGGATTTATCTATAACCTGGACTAACACCAAAAGAGGAGGTAATAAGGTTGCGAATTGGGCTGCGAAATTTGGAAGTTACCTTACAACTGCTGTTATTTTTGAACATGTCAATTTGTTGCTTAATAAACTAGTTTATGATGATTTGTTGTAGTTTTTTGTCTTTTTGGGTACTTTGGAGGGTTGAGTTGTATTTTTATTTTTTAGGAGAGGAAGCTTAAGTTTTTTATTTTTTGCGTGAGTTGTATGGGGATTAGTAGGTTCCACTTGCCATTTGTTGTAATTTTTATTTGATAGAATAAAATTCCCCTATACAGGGGTTTAATAAAAAAAAACAAAAGCCCCATGCTTTGATTTGTACATTACACCTCCAAAACATTTCTATATTTTATTTCCTTCCTTTTTCTTTCACAGTTAAGAAAAAACAGCTAACTTCATAATTCCTTTCATTCCTCATCCAAATAAATTAAAAAATAAAAGAGCAGAGAGAACTTAGTAAACTGTATCATGTGACAATAATCATGAAAACACTAAAACTAGTATAAGCCGCCATCTTGAGAAGCAATTTCAAGCAGTCAATATATCAGAGAGAAGCAAACAAAGTAATTTTTTACCACGAAAAGAGCGCGTCATGCACTTATGCAATGCAATTGACACGCAAATATTAAAGTCTAACATCGCTTGCAACTGTCCGCCGTTCACTCTTACAGAAAAAAGCGAATCCCATACCCCTAACATCCAAATCAACCATGAAAGAAAGTCAAACTTATTCAAAATTGACCTCGGCAATAGAACTTAGCAAGGAGAAATAGAAGGATGGATAGAAGCGGATACCTAGGAACCGACAGCTGATAATGGGAGTGAGAAAATAAGCGGAAAACTGGAAGCGGGTGGAGAAATCCGAAGAGCTTGGGGTGCAAGATCAGTTCCCCTCTTTCTGGTTTTGTCTTCTTCTCGTGCAGCGCTGTAAATCAGAGTTATTACACGGAGAAAAACGATTGCAGAAACATGTTTTCGACAGTGTTGAGAAACTCCGATGCTCCACCGCACAAGGTAGAACTAATTTACTGTACAAAGCGATTTGCCGCCTCGGGTAAAAAGTTATGTCCCATTGCTCAAAATTATGTGAATATATAATGCATGGAGTATAGGGTCTCTTTGGCGCAGCTGTGGATTATTTATAATCTGCTGATAAATAGATTATTCTGATAATCTGATAATCTGTAGATTATCAGAATAATCTGGCTTGCTGTTTGGGTCAGCTTATTCAGACTAGCTTATTGATGGTTAAATGACATTACTGCCCCTGTGTGATAAAACTGTTTGGGGCAGCTTATTCAGAATAGCTTATTTGTAGAAAAGAAATATATAGTGCAGAAACATACGATAATGACAGAGATATTCTAAAAGATATCATACAGTTCTCACATCGGCTACGTCGGTCGTCAACTGCACAGTCAGCCTGAGAAAACATCAAATTCACATGACTGCTGGCATGACTGCTGGCAGTGTAATATGTGAGACTATCAGCCCACCTGAAGAAACCGCAACGAGCTGAACACCTTTGTCACAACCATAGAACTGCCTCCCAAAGCTATGCTCCGTACGTGACGTTAGCAACGGAGACGGTAATCCACAATAACACAAAATCCCTCTGTCCGCACCTGATATCCTGGAAGTCATGTTTGTTTAACTGCGAAAATAACAAAAGAATCAATGTTGGTTTAAGGTATTTTAAAAGTAACCAAAATTAAATACATATGAATATAAACCTATAACCTTATTAAAGTAAAACTTGGAAGATCAACAGCCACAAATAACATCTGTGATAGACTCCCTTAAAGAAATCATATCAGCCAAACCTTCACCTTCTTGATCTCTAAATTCATTAGAGTCTACATCATCCTCGGGTAATGAACTCCCACACACAATTCCAGGAGTTTGGTCGAAGACATTCAGTTCGTCATTGTCAGTCATACTAAAGTCTATATCTGATCGTGAGGCATGTCTTCGGATGAAGTTATGTACTGTCATTGTTGCAACCACAATATGCAACTGCTTTTGGAAAGAATACGACGGCATATCACGTAGGATGACCACATAGGATGACCCATTTCTTCTTCCAAACCCCAAATGTTCTTTCAATTACCCTGTGTAAAGATGAGTGGCATTTATTAAACATTTTCTTTCTGCCACGGATGGTGTCACTCGCTCTCTCAAAATCAGGAAGATGATATTTTGTGTCAGGATAGGGCTTCCGGCAATCCCTTTGCATAGGATACCCGACATCAACCAGATAGTATTTTCCTAATACGAAAAACACTGTTAATAAAAAGATTACATGCTCAAATTAATAAATTACAAAGCAACACTAACCTGATGGGGGGTGAGGGAAACACTGTGATCTATTCCTAGTGGCAAATGAGAAAATCCGACTGTCATGTGCACTCCCTTCCCAGCCTGCCACTACAAAAGTAAAGCACATGTTGAAGTCGCATACAA
>NW_018230553.1:47995-55569 GCF_001263595.1 Phalaenopsis equestris | reverse complement strand
GGGCAATCGGTTCTGGAGTGGTAGCAAATGATGGATCCTCCAGTTTAATTATTTTAGTTGCTAAGCTAACAAGAGCCTGTATTCCTTTAGAAAAGTAACAACTTATTGTTTCAGAAGAATATTGAAATCTTTCCATAGATCCTCTAATTGATTCATTTTGTGACAGAATGTACAGTGTTATAGCCAACACCTCCCTACACGTCATTCTGGAAGAACTCTGGAGGCCGTGATTTAGGCATAACTCGTGCAAAAGATCCATAAAAATTGGATGGCCAGAAAGCATTTCACCAACCCATTTGTCTCCAACAAAGTTGGATGTCATGCGGGGAATGCAAGCAGTGCTACTCCGGTAATAATCCAACAACAATATCGCAATAGCTGTAGCAAATGTCATTCTCCTACGACGCACAAGTTATGGATCCATCCTAAATGATATAAGATGTAAACATAATTAGTGCATAATAATATATTCCTGCAGCACTACCAAATATTTATTGTTCAAGTTCAGAACATATAATACGCAACTCATAAATAAAGCATCAACTACTAACATGTAGATATGTAGATGGTACAAATATATGAAAAAAATATAACATGATTAGAAGTTCCAAACATTAAAAAAAACGACATAAGTAGAAGTTCATATTTGTCCAACAAATACATATACCATACAAAAAAAAATCACTCAAAAAATCACACCATACAAAAAAAAATCACTCCTCGACCAAAACCCGCAAATATTTGAGACGCAATTCAAGCTTTAGCGCCATGAAAATTTTCATTCGCGTTGAATCCTCAAGTTTTTTTCACACACTGTGCATGAAATTGTTTGTTGGCCATAACTTCAGGAATAGTGCCCAAAAACTTGAGACAGTCTAATATGTTAGCTTCAGATATTGGTGGAGCTGCAAAAGCTTCAATTAAACGATCGAAGGAGGTGCAATCCTTGGCCTCTTTAAAATTGTACTGGACTCCCCCATATCCCTCTGGTTAATGTTATGCACTTCTTCATCGGGTGTCAATGGCTCAGGTGTGATCTCATCTGGTATCCCTGTAAAACCTCTTTCACTAGGGTTGAATGAAAACTTTCCCGTTGCGACTACCCATTTAAATATTATGTCCAGTTTCTCTTCAAATTCTAGTCCAATTTCTCTTCAAATTCCGGCTCTATTCCACACTGTTTGTACTTCTTTGTTGTCGGTACCGCCTGTGGTATAGCATTTAGATGAGATATTTAGAAAATTATAATTAGAGAAAATAATTTGCGAAGCTAACAATTCATGAATTATATATAAATTTACCTCTAATTTTTCAGCCCACCATTCAGTTGGAGCATCAATTGTCCTTTTAATCAGATCCCAACCCAGGTCGGTAGATCCACGTTTCAACTCCTTCCATATTTTCCATTCCTTCTTCAACTGGTCCCATTTGTTTTTAAATTTAAGCCGGTTGTAATCCCTGCCAATTAATTCTTTGAATCTCTTATCAATGTTTAGCCACCCTTCCTTATTAAAATACATTATTATTCTGTTACCCAGTTCTATTTCTTTAATACACAGATCTAGGTACGCGAGTGAGGTTCAATCCGATCTGCAGAGGAACGTAGAGAGGAGCGCCAATTCAATCTGCAGAGGAGCTTCGATCCGATCTGCGGGCGCGAGCGAACATTATAGGAGTGTCGATCGACAGCAGCGAGAGCGTTACGACAGCGAGAGGGTTAATCAGCGAAGCGAGAGGGTTACAGCAACAACGAGAGTGTCGATCGACGACAGCGAAGCGAGTGGGGAACGGGGACTGTCGTCGTTCGTGAGATCTAGGGCTTCCGGGGAGATCGAGGGTTGCGGGGTAATAATCCCACCCTAAACGCCGAACGCGGGGAGCTGGAAGCGTCGAAGGAGGGAACGAAAGTATATAGGGTTTTAACGCTGTGTTCACTGACCGCAGGACCAAACTCCCGAACAAACGCCAACACGACGTTACGAAAATGCCGGACGCGGAGAAGAAGCTGCGCCAAACGAGCCCTAAATGAAAAATTCATTCAGACATCAATTCAAATTTTTCGCCCTGCCTCTCTAAAGCGAACTCTTTTTCTATCGGACTCGGAACATAACAATACGTGCAGACTCTTAGTAATATACCGTCATGTGTATTATATCGGATCCGTCTAAAAAAATATTAAAGCAAAACCGAAAACCCTATAATAACCTCTGTAGTTTCACTTCAATAACCCTGAAATAGCTTCCGCGATATAACACACTGACCTAATCTGCAATTATGTAATTATTTAAGTCCAAAAAGATGGAAAAATGTTAACCCAATTTAAATTCAGCGACTAGTGTGCAAAATAAATGTGTTATTAAATTAATTAATAGTTTACATATTATGGGTACTGCGCAAGTATACGTATTGTTTCAAGTAATATAGAGTTTTCTTTTAAAACCCTAATATTGAACCCACGTGGAAAAAGAAATTGACTATGCTAACTTAAAAGTATTTATACTTAAACTGTAAACTAAATTCTCAGGAGAATAATATCGAACTGTTTGTAAAAGGGTGTAACTAAAGTGGCTATTTCTAATTTAAACTGAAAGTAAATGCAATGTCTCTATATTAAAGATGTGTAAAGAAGTATGATTATAATAAAAAGTCTTCCCCCTTGCAAATAGATTATAAATTAGTGCAGGAATCAAATGATTAAAGATGAAAATGAAATATTGTGACAAATAGGAGTATACCTATTCTTTACCCCTTCCAAGCATAAAGAACATTGACTAATCTAAAGTTAGTTTCAGCTTGTGTGGTTATGTTGAGTAGATTTTAACATATCCCTTTTAGATTACTCATCATGCTCTCTCTATTTAACTAAACAGGGACCTTTAGTTCCAACTTTAGACCAAATTGGTAAAGGATTTAGCCTGTCACATTAGAAACACCAATTCTATGTGTATCAGAACTTATCTCTCTATCTATTTGCACTCCCCCTGAATTTAGCATCCCCTTCCTCCAATGACTAGTGTGGTGTTCACAAGTTGGTGAAATCATGCCCTCTTGGGTCATTATGTTTTGCAGCGTGTTTTAACATCACAAATGACCAATTTGCAAAGTAAATAAAGAACTGGTGAAAATACAATCACAAATTCTTTTAATAAAAAAACTCTTCAAAACATTCTAATCCCACACATCAATACTTTTTATTGCAAGGAGAAAGAAAAGAAAACTACTCAAAAATCATCGGGATAAGAAAACTACTCAGAAATCATGGGGATAATTATATATATATATATATATATATAAACCAAGTTTACAAGATAAATTATAACAAAAGTACAAATACTTATCTAAAACTTCTCCCCAAGCCATCCTCTGAAATTTTATGACAGGACTTGACTATACAAGACTCAATAATTACCAAACTCCCACTAAAGTGGCCACCCACCCCTATAGTGGCCTAAACAACTAAAAAAACGAAGTTTTTCTATTTTTGCTCCTCCTTGGACGTGTAGAAATGACTTATATATATATATATATAACTCTGAAAATAACCAAGGGTCACTTAAGGCGTCTTTTTGAAATTCGTCCAAATTCATTGAATTTTGGCAAAACCATTTATGACGCCTAGACGCCAACCATCGAGTCTCTCTGATGCCTAAGCGCCAGATCCTGGTGTCAGGATACCTTATATGTCTTTTGGATTCATTTAACCCATTTTTGCTCTATTTTTGTTTTTTTTTCTCTTAAACTCTATTTTTTGCACCTGAAAAACAAAAACGCACAAAATACCTTTCATTAAAGTGCAATATCATAAAAAATAAACATGAAATACACATAAAAAATAGGTAATTTTAAGGTGCGTCAATTCCCCCAAGAGTAAATGTTACTTATCCTCAAGTAACCTTTATGCTAAGTAAAGCAAATATAATAAATTATGGTAATGAGTTTTACTTAAAGAATCTTATAATTTTGCCCCATAAATGTGATAGTAAAAATTTTAAGAAAAATTTTCAATAATTCAGGTTAAAACTAAAAAAATAAGGATATTTAGTAATCAAGTTAATAATTCTGATTTTCTGTTCATTTCAAAAATAACTGTAATTTGTCACACTAAGGAATTTTAGAAGAATTGAAAGAAAAGATTTATAGGAGAACTCTACTAGTAAAGAGACTAATACTTTTAAAAGTTCAAAAGTGTAAATAAATTTTTTTTTCCTTTAAGAAAATTCAAGTGAAGCTAATTTTTAATTTAACATCTCCTTAAGCTTCTCCCCGCATGTTTTTTTTTGCATTTTTGTTTTTTCTTTTCTTTTATTTCTCCTTTTCTTTTTCTTTTACAATAATTTTCAATCTTTTCTTTTTCATATGAGGATTACTACATCTGGATAGTCTTTAATAATTTAGACTTCACTATCTCTTCCTATTGTTAAAACTTCTCACATTTTTTTACTTAAAAATGTGTATTAGTGCAATAATAATTTTTCATAGTCTCGAATTCTTTTTAAGAGTGTAGCTCTAAAATCCTTAATGTTTCAAAAATACAATTTTTCTTACTCTGAATAGTAAAAGCATATTCTTATACTTTTATACTAAATATCTTAACTATTAGAGTTACACTTTATTATTAAAAACTTTTACTTAAGTTTATTATTACATTTATAAAACCAAAAATATAATTATCTAAAGTTAACATCACATGCCACAGGTTGTGTTAAAATAATTTTAAAAGTATATAGTTTATTAAGGACAAATAAAGTTTAGTTTTTTTAAAAAAAGTTTTTCTCCCTCCCCCAAATTTAAATTTTTAAATAGTGTTAAACATTAAAGTATAAGGCAAGTATGGAGAGAGAAAATTTTATCAATTTCAATAGTGTAGTAAGAATGTGAACACTACAGATACAAGTAGTAATAGGTGTTGAGTAGTAGTGCATTTAAAAATCAACAGGTATATTGTAGAAAGTGCAACATAAAAGACTACTCTAACACATAGGCAATATAAACTAAACTAGAGCAAAAGTACATTTATGCAACAAGATAAAAAGTGCCACTGCAACAATCCCACATAGTTATATACAAGAAGTGACAAAATAGAGAAATTCTACATGTAAGATCTATAACAAAAAAGTAAACTCTATCTAGTGATCCTCCTCCTCCTCATCATCATCAGGAATGTCCTCATCCATCGACTTACGACGATCATATGGAGAAAATTGAGGGCAAGTAGGAAACTCATTTGAAAGATCACACCTTCAATATTTTCACTAATGACTCATAATAAGTTGCATCGTAGTCACTCTTCCTCTTGAGGTACTGTTCTACATGATCATATTTGTCTTCCATATATTGCATCCGACACTGCATCAAGAATAGATCAGACTGGTGTTCCTATCTCTCACTCATCACTTCTTAAAAATCAGGAGGTGGAATAGAAGTACTTGAGGCAGAATGTCTAGAGGAAGAAGTAGATGGAATGCTAGAACCTATACCTTTAGATCTCCAATAAATATCCACATTAGCCTTTCCAATAGGCTTTAATGGCTTTAATTGCTCTCATATTTTTACTCTAAAGTACTTGCAGATAGTAAAAATAAGAGAAGGAAAACCAAAACCTACCGAAGAACTGGATCTAACAGAGTTGTAAATACCCTTGAAGATGAGAGAGCCAACATCAATGGGTTTCATTGTCTGAATGCAACATTTCAAGGTGGCTCTCTCATAAGTCAGCTCGCTCAAGTGGTTTGAGAGAGGAAGTCTAACATAAATGAAGTAGTTTCAAACCTTTGATGGGGCATTAAGTGAGGAAGAAGAAATTTTTACCTTATGTTCATTCCTTATCTTCCAGACTCCACACCCATCAATAAGGTAAGCAATAATCTCATCAAGGTCAGTCTCAGTAGGCTCAAACTCTGAATAAAAGCTGTCCAGAGAAGGAGGTAAACCATATAGCACATTGATTCACTCAGGGGTGAACTCAATTCCCCGTCATCTAACAAATACCTCATCCTCGGGAGCCTAAGTAAATTTGCATAGAATTCCCTCACAACAGAAATAACTACTATAATAGTGAAGTAGCAGAATGCCTCCCACTGGCTAGCAGCAACCAGGAGCTGTACTGCTCCACCAGGACTTGAAAAGCTCCGCTCCACAATGAACTTTTGTACAATAGAAAATCATCTTATATGTCTTGAGCCTCACAATTCACAAATTTGGTGGTATTAAAGAATTTCTTCCCCTTTCCTCTCTTAGTTTTAGGAGCCAGGCTTCAAATCTAGAAAAATTCCAAATAAATCATATATATATAAGTTTTAAAGGCTCTTAAAAGTATTCTCCAAGCAAATGAAGCTTTCATCAATGGATTTTTCACCATAAGTGCCAAAATTTAGCAATTTTTTTCCTCCACTAAATGTGAAAGAAATCCATTGTGAACCATAAAATTTTTATGCCAAAATGTAGTTTTAACTTGGAGAAGATGAAATCTAGTGTTATTGGCCTCTAAAAGTTGAAGAATCTCAAACTAAGGGAAGCCTTAAGTGCTACTTTCAAAAACTAGAGGAAAAAGAAGAAGAAAGTAGGTCAAAAATGGTGGTGGGTCAGCTTAAATTCTGATTTCCCTTATTGATCAGTTTAGTTGGTTTGACGCCTAGGCCCTCGATTCTGGTGTCTAGGTCCCCTAATATGCAAATGGCTAACGCTTAGGTGCCAATTCTGGAGCCTAGGGGCCAGGCCCAAATTTTTGGAAAATTTGCTTTTAAGTGTGGCACAACAAGCCTAATGCCTCCAAATCAAAATTTAACATTAATTTAACCTCATTCCATTAATTGATTATCCACCCAACATCTTTCAACTTCTTTTTACTCCATTATAATTTCAAAAACTCTATTCATTACAACATTCAAACACACCAAGAATTTTCACAAACTTAACGCATTTTCGTTACAAACAAACAAGTTTAAATACAACTAACATATCAAAGCAATACAATAGATCAAACCAATACTAATAAAAATACTAAGCTTCTAGTAGTACTGAACACACCCTCAATTAGATTCGACACACTAATTGCATTCACACACATATTTAACACATAAAATCCTCAGAAACCCTTCCAATGATCAGTAATTTGTTGGTGTCATCATACTCCACCTTTTCGATTGATAGAAAGTTAAGATTGTACAGGTGGTACAAAGAATCACAAGAATATGCTACAACAACTTTATCATTAATCTGCTTGTTTTCATTATACATATTTACCTAATAGTCTTGATAACAAACCAAATGGTTGAATTGGAGTTTCATCTACCACTCCAAATGTTCGTACTAGTGGTACATGTCACTTAGCTTGTTGTGCAGAATTCCCAACCCCTCTTCAATCTTCATCAGTTTATCAATGTTTTGTTCTAAACTTAGTTCCAGGAAGCCATTGAGGTAAGTTTGAGCGTCCTTGGGCACTGTCTTCTTCTCATGTGCACCACCATTGCTTCTACTCTCTATTTGGGCAAGAAATATCAACTAAACACTCAACTCCTCTCCAATTCTTCTTCTCTTAGGCCAAAATTTGAAGTTTTTACTTCAAGGGATGAGAT
>NW_018230553.1:45712-47958 GCF_001263595.1 Phalaenopsis equestris | reverse complement strand
TGACCTCATAGTTTCTTCCTTGCTAGTTTCTTCCTTGGTAGCCTAGGGTCTAGCCATATGACTTTTCTGTTGACTATTCCTAGAGGACTAGAAAAGGATCCCTCACCATAAAACTACTTGGCCCTAGAGTTAACCCTGGGTAGTTTGGTCTTGGTTAGTTTAACAGACACGCCTGCACATTACACTTCCACTCACAACCTTAAAACCAGGCATGATTAACTTTGATCCATTAACCTTTTGAGAAACACATGTAGATGGTCTCCTAGGCCACTGGCCTTAGCCTAGGATTTAGCTAAGACCAGTTCATGGAGGACCCAAAGTAAAGAATTCTATTGGCCCATATCTTATGTAGGGTGGTTGACACCCTAATTTTACCAAAATACCCAAGTTAGCCTTCTGCCCTCAAATCTAGCCAATTTACCAAATTACCCTTGAAACCCAAAATTGACCAAAATTCCCAAAATTACCCAAAATACTTAACTTTGTCCAAAAATCATTTCAAACCATTTGCAACTACCCAAAACACCACAAAATTTACAAAATTACCAAAATATGCCTCATTTTGTCAAAATTACAAAAATACCCCTGCTAACCCAAATTGTCCCAAAACCTTCAAAATCATTTAAAATATCCCCAAAATCAATTTTGACCACTCCATTGAGCTCCATTTAACCTATCTGACTTATTTTGACCAAAAGCCCCAAATTTCCTTTAAAGGCCCAATTACCCTAATTCACCCTCAATGTCCACCAATTCGATCTCAATCTTCCCCAATTTCAATTCTAAACTCAAATTAATTATGCCCAAGCTTGATTGAAACCAAACCCAAGCTCAATTGAATCCAAATTAAAACCCAATTTCAATCTTAATCCCAAAATCCCCAATTTGACCCTAAGCCAAAGTTTCACCAAATTGAATCCCCAAACCTATCCAATAGCCCCAATTTTGAATCATAAACTCTTTATAAAATTTCTCTACATCAAATTGAATCTTCAATTGGCCTTTCTCAAGCCCTAATTTTACTCAAAATCAACTTGGACCAAAACCCCTAATTTTGCTCAAAATTTGCCTTGTCCTGAAATTCCACCAAATTGAACTCCATGACCCTAAAATTTCCCAATTGATGTCTAAAACTCTTCATGAAAATTACCCACATCAAATTGAACCATAAATTGGTTCATAGCCTAAGTCTATCCCAACTTAAGCCTAAGTAATACCCAAAATTGACCATAAGCCAAAATCCTTCAAATTGAACCTCCAAATCAACTCAAAATCACTCCAAACCTTTTATAAACTCCTTGTGACAAGCATCTACACCATTTTAAACAATTAATTGAACTCAATGTCATGAATAGCCCAACTGATAGTGACTTTATATATACTTTAAAATATAAGAATTTAATAATGTTGTTAGAAGATTTAATTCCTCGGGAACGGCACCAAAAACTTGACAACGGTTATAGATTCGATAAAGATGTATATATAAAATATTCAATAATGGTAAAGTCACACTTATCAACATAAGTATATGTATTGCTCAAGTAATACAGGGCTTTAATGGAGTCCTAGATATCGATCCCATAGGGAGTAATATTAGAGGCTACGACTAAGATTTTAGAAAATCAATACTTAATCACAACAATACAATTCAAATTACTTATCTGTCACTAATATACAATATAATTCAAATTGTTTATTTGTCACAAATAGGCAATTGAAATAAATATGTAATTTTAATAACTCTTAAAGAACTAATTCTACCAAAAAAGTTTCTAAATATATAAGAAAACATCCTTCTCCTTATCAAGAAATTAAAGTGAATGGATAAAGTGGATCAGTTCAAATTAGATTGTGCCAAATAGGAGCATTCCTAGTCTATACCCTTTGGTTCAGGCATAAAGAATATTGACTAATCCTATGCTTGGTTACTAAATCTGCGGCTAGGCTAGGAGGATACCGGCACTCACTTTGAAGCTCCCACGTTCCCCTCGCCTGAGGGCTAACATCTACACTTCAGCACCCGAACGATAGGGCCAAATTGAGGATTTTAGTTTGTCACTCTAAAATCTCCAATTCTACGCCCGATAATTTTATTTCCCTAGTTATTTGCACCCAACTTCCAAGGGCTTTGACCTCCCTGAATCTTGGATGTAATCTTCACTTTAGTTGTAGAACTCAACATATTTTAACAAATCAATTGGCCAGATTGAAAGTAAATTAAGATCGAAGTGAAAAGATCATCACAA
>NW_018230553.1:44348-45430 GCF_001263595.1 Phalaenopsis equestris | reverse complement strand
CTCTTACAATCTCTCGTCTTACAATCTCTCGAAGAATTCATCACAATCTAGCCCTAAATTAAACTCTCTACATTCTACACACTCTCCACACTCTCCCAACACTCCCAACACTTCCAGAACATCCTCTATTTTCGGCCAAAATCTTCTTTTAAAATTGTAGAAGTGTTTTTCCAAGAGTTGCCTAAGCATCTCCTCAAAAATTGTCCACATTTAATGCAGCTGTTGAGATAACCGCCGATATCGCCGTCGGCGGGCCTTCTAAAAAATTTGTCAGTACACTTGGGAAAATCTCACCGTCGGCGTTGTTGGGCTCACCGTCGGCGGCCTAGTTCAAATCTTCAAATTTTGATCCTTTTTCGCTCCAAATTCGCACCTTTTTGCATATTTTTCCTCCAATAACCATAATTCATACCTGCAACAAAACATCAAAAATACCCTTCTTTAAAGTGCAATATCATCAAAATCAGTGTAAAATAGTATGAAAATCTCAACATATTTTCCTTTGGTCGAAATCCCCCAAACTTAACTATTATTTGTCCTCAAGTAATTTAAGTACTATATAAAAGTTATGATCTATTGTAGTAAAGTCTTAATTCATAAATACTATATGTTTGATTTAAGTAAATACCATAGTGAGATTTTCAGAAAAAAATTCAAGTAATTAAATTAACTCTGTAGGTACAAGATTATCTAGTCATCAAGTTTAAGAGTTCTATTTTTCTATTCATTTCAAGAATGACTATATGTTGTAATATCAAGTCACTTAGAATATTCAAATGATAGGAATTTCATGACAACACTACTAGTAAAAGATGCTAATCCATAAATATAAGTTTAGGAATCTATTTAGGTTTTCCCTTTAGGTAGGTCCAGTGAAGCCAATTTTTGATTAGGCATCTCCTCAAGCTTCTCTTAACTTTTATATATTTTTTTCTTTCTTTTCTTTTAACTTTTTCATTTGGATTGCTTTCATTCCTATATATTTTTCTTTTCTTTTCAGGGATTGTTGTCAATCCTTTCTTTTTTCTTTTTTCAAGTGAGGATTACTATATCTGAATAGCCTTTAATGATTTTGAACATCA
>NW_018230553.1:41771-44140 GCF_001263595.1 Phalaenopsis equestris | reverse complement strand
TGAATTTAATTCACTACATAAAATCATATTAATAATTTTTGAAAATATTAAAATTGAGAACATCTAATAGTTAATCTTTTTCTTCCCTCCCCCAAACTTAAATTTTTCAATATGGAATGATACATGTGGAAAGAAAAATTCTAAATAAAAATCATACCTCAGTATTTTACACATTTTCATCATTCTAAAATTTTTGCAGTCCTCAAAATTTCTACTTCACCTGGTCTGTAACATTAGGAGCTTTCTATACATATAAATCATTAGAGAATTTGCTAGGTAATGAAATTTTGAAATAAGTACAAAACTAAACATTATACAAACACAATAATTCACTAACACATCCACACTACTAAACAAAACACTTACAATTAAAATGCAAAATAAAAATCACATCACATTACAATTTAACAAATTTCAACTACCACACCTAACAATTATAACAATAATTAAAAATTATCCAATTGCAACATAAAAATAAAAATGAAAGTACAAACACACAAACATCTATCTCTATTACAACAATTACAAAAATAAAAATAAAAGTAAAAGTACATCAACTACTATCATATGTCAAAATCCTAAATTATATCTTCGTCTCCTTGGTCAACAGGTGGATTGGGTTGATACTGAGTATATCAGGGGCATTCAGGAAAAGTAACATAAGGCTCACCTCTGTAGTGTCGGGCCTGAGCTTCGTAGTAAGCTATCTCAAAGTCTGAATGCCTCTGTAGGTACTCACTATTATAATCATATCTACGTTCTAAACCCCCAATTCCTTCATTTATTAGCTCTATACTTATTCGCTGCAAGGTCAACTCATTCATTAAATCATTTAGGGTAGGGGAACTAGAAGAAGAAAGGTCATAACTAGTAGAGGGAATATCTCTACTAGTAGAAGGTTTTTGACTCCTACTCCCTGTTCTCCATTTTTCATGGGATTCATATGTCATCAAATTAGCTTTACTAATGAGTTTCATAGGGTAAACCCATTCTTCATCACCTCCAGCTTCCACTCAAGAAAGTTGGCATAGTGCATAAATAAGGTCAAGATGTCCCAGACCTCCACTTATTTCACTCCTTGCTGTGGTCAATATATTCTTAAAAATGATTCTCCCCACATTTATATTTCTATTATTCTGAATACAAAAATTCAGAATAGCTCTATCTTTTATTACCTCACTATGGTGATAGGTAGGTAACATAGTAGATGAAATAAAATAGTGTCACGCTTTAGATGTGGCATTCAACATGGAAGTAGACAAATTTACCCGTTCTCGTTGCTTTATCTTCCATGTCCCTTTCCCATCAGTAAGAAAGTTGATGACATCATTCATCGGGCCTTCCATTATACTGAAGATTTCATAATGGCAGCTATAGGAGACTGAGACTTCATAAAAGGAGTTAATGCGGATGACACTAAATTCAACAGAAAATCCCCGCACTCGAACGGTTCTGTCCTCAGAATAGTATACATGGGCATAAAATTCTTTCACAATATTTGCAGCAGCCTTACTGGTGGTGTAACAGAAGTTTTCCCACCTCCGTTCGGTAATAACTCGTTCAATTTCTCCTCCCGGACTCTCAAAAACTCGATCTTGTATACATTTCTTCCCTTCAAATACTGAAGTAAATCTTGATTGAGCCTTTGCATTGACGAAGTGAGACTCGTCAAACTCAAGTCGCCTCTTTTGTCGTGGAGCCATTTCAATCTAATCAAAATTATAGAAAAATTCCAAAATTTACTTCAAATATGCAAATAATGGTTTCTAAGAATGACTCTAAGAGTTCAAAACTAAATTCCATGAATTTCCTTCAAATATTTTCTTCACATTCTCAAAATTTTTGGATCTTCTCAATGTGGAAGAAATTCACGGTGAAAATCAAATATTTTTTGTTTGGAGTGAAGCTCTTACCAAGAGATGATCAAATCCAGTGTCTAAATGCTTTGAAATCACCCCGAAATCCAAGATCTTCAAGCCCTAGATCAAAGTTTTCATTTTTAAGAGGAAGGGGATGATGAATAGTGGTGGTTCACTAGTCAAAATTGCGTTAAAGGTGTTTTTTTGGGATCTCGCCGTCGGCGGGGTCTTCGGCGCCGTCAGCGAGCTCTATTGAATTAATATCCAAAGTCTCAGGAAAAGTCCGCCATCGGCGGTGTCGAGGGCGCCGTCGGCTAGCTCTATTGAATTGGTTCAATTTCCAGATTTTTGTGATTTCGATCAATTTCAAGCCTCAACGACATCTGTTCAATCATTCTAGACATAAAATTTAAGTGATTAAATGATGTACTAACACAAATAAACATTCAAAACACAAAACATCACAATTTTTCAATATTGTCATAATTCCAAGGGTTACAATACATGTTA
>NW_018230553.1:40174-41718 GCF_001263595.1 Phalaenopsis equestris | reverse complement strand
ATTTTCTCAACCTTAATACATCAAGCCACAACACTCAAAACGGCCACAACACTCAAAACGCTGAAAATAAACATCTTATGCTCAATCTCAACTATACTGAGATCTAAAAGCAAAATTCTAAAGCAAAGCGAACACAAACTTCAAACTAAATTACACACATAAACATACATGTAGCAAGGTAAATCTACTACTCTTCTGATTCAGTGATTGATTCTCCTCTGAGATCACCCATTGATTGAACATGAACGAAGAGGTTATAGAAGGGTCGGTATGGAAATTCTTCAGTAGAGTCCTCTTCTATCAATTTCATCTTTCCCATCAATTGTATCAAACTATCTTCGATATGTCCATAGTGAGCAAATTATTCTTTCATCCTCCAATCTAGATGATCGAAAAAATTAGAGATATTGTTAATTGCATTCATAAAATTTTGTACCTCTTTCTCCAATTTCTTGATTCTGCGCAGAATCACTAGTGTCTTGTCCAGAACTAAAGGTTGAATATATAGTGAATTCTGAGATGATTGATCCACCATAATAGTCATATCATTTTCATCTTCATTGGTTGGGAGTCTATCAGTTGGGTCCAAAGGCTTACAAGGTAGAAGTAACTTTTCCCAATTCTCATAAGATACTTGGAACTGACTGCAAAGTAAGAAAATTATGGAAGGATGTGCAAGCCCATAAGTTGATCCATGAACGATCAGGCCCAAAACAGACTTGTAGTGTAACACCGGAACAACTATGGCAGTTGTAGTGTAACACAACACTTCCCATCTTCGTCACACAATCATCTCTTCAGTTGTCGTCGAAGGATTATTAAATCCTTGATTCACAAATCCTCTTTCCTTGATTAATCTCTTTTTTGTCAGTACTTTGTTGAAGATTCATTGCGCCTCAGCACTAATGAACTTTCTCCGGTTAAACACTTGCAATCTATGGTTTTCAGAGGAATTGGACACCATATGGATGAATTTAGTGGAGTTTCAATTTGCCTTTGGGGAAATACGAACTTAGGAACTAAATTTTGAAGTTTATAAGGAGTAACTCCCGCCTACAATCGCAAAAAACCGTCATTTCAAACTTCAAAAACTTCCATCCCGCTGGTCTCGCCGTCGACAAGCCTTTAGAATTTAATTGCTTGGACTCTCAGGAAAAACCAACCGTCAGCACCGTTGATGGCGCCGTCGGCGCCCAAGGAAAAAATTGCACAATTTCGCTCTGGTTCGAATGCGTTACAATTTTTTTTTCTATGTATCCAATTTTTATGATGATTGAAGGGTAAATATGAGTAGTAGAGTTCAATACTACCACAAACTAACGATAATTTCAAATAAAAATACTATAATTGCAATAAAAATAAATTTAACTATGGGTTGCCTCCCATAAAGCGCTTTGTTCAACGTCGTTGTTGACCTCATTTTTGGTTGAGGTCTAGAAAACTTCTTTAGTAGCCTAGGTCTAGCCATAAGACTTTCCTATTGACTAGTCTTAGAAAACTAGAAAAGGTACCCCCACCATTAGAAATTCAAAACTCTTCTTTTT
>NW_018230553.1:32213-33057 GCF_001263595.1 Phalaenopsis equestris | reverse complement strand
TCATTTCCGATGACCGACAGCTTCTTACGGGCAAACCCCACACCAAAAATAGTGCCGACAGTCGTCAACCCGACCTATTCAGGTATTATTCAGGTTGACTGATCATTAAAATCTCTTTAAAATTTGGTCTTTTACCCTCAAAATACTGTTTTAATATGTGTCTATTTACTTTAAATCTAATCCCAGTTTTTTGATCTTCAATTTTAACAGCTCCGTAAGTATAAACTTGAGTCACAGTAAAGTAAAGGGTCCTAACCATGTAAAGGGTCCTAACCATTGAGACTTCAATTTCCCAGGGAATAACTTCAACCTTGTATTGTAAAGCAAAACTTCTTGTCCTGGTTCAAAGTTCTTATAGTTAATCTTCTGATCATGCCATAACTTTAGTTTATCCTCATAAATTTTGTTGTTATCATATGATTCATTTCTTAATTCTTCCAATTTATTCAATTGTAACAATCTCTTCTCACCAACATCTTTCAAATTATAATTAAATTCCTTAATTGCCCAATATGCTTTATGCTTCAATTCTACTGGTAAGTGAAAAGTCTTTCCAAAAATCAGCCTGTAAGGAGTCATTCCAATATGAGTTTTATAAGCAGTCCTGTAAGCCCATAATGCGGTATACAGTCTAGTGGACCAATCTACTCTACTAGGGTTTACAGTTTTCTCAAGTATTTCGTTAATCTCTCTATTAGAAACTTCAGCTAACCCACTGGTTTGAGGGTGATAGGAAGTAGAGATTCTATGAATAATATTAAACTTTTCTATCAATCTCTGAATGTATTTATTCCTAAAATGAGATCCTCCGTCAGTGATAATCATTCTCAGCATTCCGTATCTA
>NW_018230553.1:30562-31532 GCF_001263595.1 Phalaenopsis equestris | reverse complement strand
TTTCTATCAATAACCACAAAATCAAATTCTTGCATCAAAAGTATCCATCTAATTAACCTTGGTTTGACATCCTTCTTTTGCATCAGATATTTAATAGCAGAGTGATCAGTGTGCACAACACATTTAGTCTCAATTAAATAAGATCTAAATTTGTCTAAAGCATACACAATGACCAATAACTCTTTTTCCGTAACAATATAATTAATTTGTGCATCATTAAGAGTTTTACTAGCGTAGTATATAACTTTAAAAATCTTGATATACCTTTGTCCAAGAACAACTCTAATAGCATAATCACTAGCATCGCACATTAGTTCAAATGGTTTCTCCCAGTTAAGTGAAAATATAATAGGGTTGTGATTAGTTTTTTTTAATAATTCAAAGGCATTTAAATAGTTTTCAGTAAATTTAAATTTCTTGTCCTTTTCTAAAAATTGACATAGAGGTTTAGTAATTTTTGAAAAATCTTTAATAAAAAGCATGTAAAAACCAACATGTCCAAGAAAACTCCTCACTTCTCCCCAATTTAGAACTAAATTAGTTCTTTCGCATAACTCCAAAACTTTTTCAAGATAATTTAAGCATGCGTCAAATGATTTTCCAAATACAGAGAAATCATCCATAAATACTTCCAATCCATTATCAATTAACTTACTAAATATAGACATCATACATCTCTGGAATGTTGCAGGGACATTACATAATTCGAAAGGCATTCGAAAGTACTAGTAAATGTTGTCTTTTCTTGATTCTCAGGAGCAATAGGAATTTGATGATAACCAATATATCCATCTAAAAAACAAAAATATTTGTGCCCAACAAGTCTATATACTATTTGGTCTAAAAATGGTAAAGGGAAGTGATCTTTCCTGGTGACAGTGTTTAATTTTCTATAATCAATGCAAATACGCCACCCAGTAACTTGTCTGATAGGTATTAATTCATTATTCTCTTTTGCAGTCACTCCTCA
>NW_018230553.1:10927-30522 GCF_001263595.1 Phalaenopsis equestris | reverse complement strand
GCACTGTCTGAAACTACCCAAGCACTGTCTGAAACAGGATATATAATTCCATTGTCCAACCATTTCAAAATTTCCTTCTTGACTACTTCTTTCTAATCTCCTTTGTGGATTCTTTGTGGATTAACTCTTGGTTTATATTTTTCATCTAGTATAATTCTGTGCATACAAATCGAAGGACTAATTTTCTTAATATCAGCTAAGGTCCAACCAAAATCTTTCTTATATATTTTTAATGTATCCAAAAGTCTTTGCTCTTGCAAATCATTTAATTCTGAAGATACAATAACAGGTAGTGTAGATGAGTTTCCCACAAACACATACCTCAAGTGGTTAGGCAATATTTTAAAATCAAGTTTAGGTGGTTTCATAATTGATGAAACTAGATTCTTATCAGCATTTCTTGTAATATCCAACATCTTAAATCATCCCTGAACATAATCTAATTCTGCATTTTCTATTTTGTCCAAAATAACTTCATCACTAACTTCAATTGTTCTTTCTCTTCAAAATGTTCTTTAAAATGCTCGTTCAATAGATGTTCACTAATTTCCATGCAAAAACATTCATTATCTCTTTCAACAGCAAGATATTTCATAGATTTTACAATGTTAAAAGTCACTTCTTGATCGTTAACTCTCATAGTTAATTCTCCCTTTTGAACATCATCCACATGAAAGATAAATTTATTAACTTTTACTAACACATCTTCTATAACTCCCTTAGGATAAGTAACTGAACAATCCGCTAACTGAAGAGTTACAGAAGTAGGTGAGACTTCTCCTAATCTTAATCTTTTAAAGATTGATAGAGGTATAAGATTAATGCTGGCTCCTAAATCACATAAAGCTCTCCCATAAAAATTTTCACCGATAACACTCGGTATAGTGAAACTACCTAGATTTTTTAATTTTTCAGGAAGCTTTTTATGAATAATTACACTACACTCTTTGCTAAGTGCAACGGTTTCATTATCAGTGAACTTCCTTTTTTATTCAAAATATCTTTTATAAACTTCACCTAATTGGGCATTTGCTCAAAAGCTTCTACGAAGGGAATATTTATCGTTAATTTCTTAAGAATTTCTAAAAACTTGGAAAATTATTTATTCTGTTTGTGTTGCTTCAATCTTTAAGGAAACGGTGATGGAGGTTTCTTCACAGTAATTTTCATTAGTGTAAGTGGATATTCTAAATCTGGGTATTCATGACCTTCTTCTTTTTTCGTATCCACTTTCCCTCCACTCTCTCTTTTTCAGTTTCCGTTTCTTTCTACACTCTTGTTTCCAATTCTTTTCCACTTTGTAATTGTAGCGCTTTTATTTGTTCTTTTCCTTGATCTTTAGGATTCGGTTCCATTGTGCTAGAAAAAGTTCCTAATGTTCGGATACTAAGCACAGTAGCGATATGCCTTAATTGATTTTCAATATTCTTGATAGCAGTTCCTTGCTTTTGTAATTGATTTCCTTGAATTTGTAATTGATTTAAAGAACTACAACCATAGGGCCACCTAATTTGACATCATAACTTGACACCCTAGAAAACTCAAACTCATAACGGCAAGGAGCTTGGAGCTAGCATGGTTAGCAGCACTGCCATCTTCAACAGCAGAACTTGACTTCACCAACTAAACCAATTCATTCATTAGAATTAAACAACCAAACTATAGGATTTCGAGGTAGTCTACTTATGCAACATAAATCCTCAACTCATCTTTAGGTCTTTGTACAGCTCTGCTGTACAATTTTAGCCCTAACTCGTCTTAGGATTCCGAGGTTTCCGTCCATCACGACCTAAATTCTCACATCTTCCAGGCTATTCGTGTGATCATCTCATGTGAATGTAAGCCCTAACAAATAAAATTGGCAGGATGAAACACCTAAATATTTCTCCTCAAAACTGAAGCCAAACAATAGGATAGACTGGGAAGGCACCGAAATTCTCATCCGGATCAATGTCATCCCATGACATCCCCTAACCTCTCTCCCTTTAGATTCTAAAAATAAAATGTTCCAAATTTGAGCCAATCCCATTTCACACTTCTTTGTCTGATATCATTGAAATGTCCTTTCATTTGAATTCCTTGAAGATAATATTTGTTGATTTTTATCGAGAATTTTCTTAGATGACTTCAATTATTTAAGATGTAATTAACTATAGGGGCTTGCCCATATAGGAAGCTTTTCTCAAACCCAGCTTAATAAAAATCCTATTTAATTCTTCATATTAAATAAGGTAAATTGTTGGCAAATAAAATGGTTTCGCAAACCAAACAGATTCATACATGTTTTAGTTTATTTGATCGAGCCTCATCCTCAAGTCTTATGTTTATCCTTCGGGATAGATACAGGATTTGAGGTATAGCGCTCTTTCATTTAAACTATAAAAATATGAGGTTAGTTTGACTTCATTAGTTTCTAAACTTAAACGTCCTTCTGAAGCGGGCAATGGGATTTTGATTATGGTGACCGACATCTTCCTACGATCAACTCCTTCGATCAACTCCTTAACCAAAATAGTGTCGACAGCTTCTGGCGACTCCACTGGGGTAAAACTTTTCTCTCCATTTAAATCAAGAAAAATTATCTTCATACATCGGTAATGCGTTCATGTCCCTTATGAACAAAAATTAACCTTCTTCCGTTGGCATGCTTTACCCATTTCTGTCTTGGGAAAGTATGGTCAACTCTTTGGACTTCAGGACTACCTGTTCAAGCACCTTTGAACAGAGGAGTTCAGAAGGCCATTAAGGACTCTCTAAATCTTCATGGAGGGTTGGACCCCAATAGGTGTGTTGGTGGACTAGTTCCACCTGGGCATTATGAGTTGTTAAATGGGTCCTGTACTGGGTCATAAACACTTCATATCTTCCTTCCAAATCTGATTTACTATTTTGCAAATTAAATCAAAGTTATGTTTTGCTGCGCGTGCTTCAAATTTTCTTTTTTACAAATCAAAATTTTTTTTTCTACTTTCAAATCACCTTTTTATTAAACTATTTATTAATTTTTTAAAAATCTCCACAAACTAAAACTTACCCGGTCTACAAATTAACCTCTGTTACTTTTTTTAGTGCTTGCACTAAGATTATAAGGTTTTGGCCATATAGCTAACCCTAGAGCATTCTTCTTTTAAAACTACTGCAATGGCCTACCCAACGTTGACTTTTTCCTGCAACTTGCCAACAAGCCATGAAGCCCGCGACGTTGCTCCCACCATTAAGTGGGTTGGATTTGAAGACCTCGAGGTTATCCTCGAGAAGGCTCCGTTCGTCGTGATGAAAGTCACCACTCTGGAAATTCAGGAGCCGCCTGCTGAATTTAACCTGAACTTTCTTCAGGACTTCCCTTCTTGCAAGAAGTCTAAGAGTGCTACTACCACCGCAACACACACCAAACCTGTTGTTAAGGGAAAAGATATAATAACTGTTGAGGATCCAACTGAAGGATTAGCTGCTCCACCTTCAATGTTTGAAATCGGATCAAGTTTGAAGACTGCATCGCTAACCCGAACTCAGAAAAGAAATTGCAACAGAAATAGGAGGATTTAGAAAGCTACTAATTGCCCAAGCTCCTGAGAAAACACCCATCGAGGAAGAGCCTCACCAAGAGAAATTTGAACTATCAGAAATATATCCACTGCTGCGAGGAAGCAGATTTCATCCTCTAGTGGACACCAACGGACACAAGAATGCCCAGAAGATTGCTGCTGTGTTACCACCACTTCATGGACAAGATGGAGAGAAAAGAAGTTTACTCCTATCACTCGAGTCAGCTCAATTTGTCAGAGTCTAGCTGTCAAAGAGGGTTGTTCAGTCCGTGAGTTACTCAAACAAGTGGGACATGCAATATCCCTCTAAATGAAGGAAGAGATTTTAAGGGACATCAAGTCCACCAAACAAAAGTCAAATGAAAATCTGCCCACTCGCATTCCCGTCTGGATCTGCCTGGGAAACAGGGTTAACACTGCTGCTGTTACTACAGATTCCACCGCTACCATGACCTTAGGCCGTCGACCAGTAAAGTCAAGACTGGGTCCGAGAATCTTACCAAGCACACATCACAAAGATATTCCTAAAAAGGAAAGGATAAAGATGTTACCTGATATTGTATCTGGTATACACCGTGGGGAGCATATTTCTCCTCGACACACCGGTATTTTTGCTAGACACTCCATCCTGAGACATCACCGTTAAAGAGGAAAATATGGATACCCAAGGTTGCTGCACCAATACAGTCCAGTGAACCCGCAGAGCAAGATCATGAAATGAAGTGAGGGTCTAAAATATCTGACATCATCACAACGATTTCCAGCGAGATGGAAGAACAGGTAGAGGATGTCCAATAGAGTCTTCCATATCTTAAGATGATTCAAGAATTGATAATCGAAGAAAAAGTTGAATGGCTGAGAGTCGAGATTTTTGAGTTGGCTCGGGAACATGGAGTTTCCATCGATGATGATGATGAAGATTTTAAATATAATGATTGCCTCGAAGAAGATTTCATGGATATCCATGTTATCGAGACTACGGCCATTGCATCTGCGCTTGAAGCTCAACCTTCTACTGAAGAGAACGCCGTAGATGAGCTGCGCAGGGCTATCCTCTTAAGGGTGGCGAAGCCGGCTTATAAGAGAAAATGATAGAAGAGTTGGCCGCCGCGGTGACCGCTATGGCCACTATTCAAGGGCAGTCACAAGCACCGCAACTAGTATCTCCAGAGATCAACCAAACAGAAATCATACATATTACAGATGAATGAAAGAAGAGAGGTTGTCGCAGCAAACAGAGATGAGCAACCGAAGAAGGATTCTCCACTGGGTGCCATGCGAGAGAAAGAATTCAAACAGATGGTCGAGCAAGTTTGGGATGCCTTAACCCAATCTAAGGGTGGTGCATTGAATCTAAAAGGTAGAACTTACCCGAAAGAGTTCGATGTCGTACCTTTCCCTAAGGGTTTTGTATTCCCAAACTTTAAGATATTTGATGAGACTAAAAATCCCAGACAACACCTAGCACACTTCCGAGCCAATTGTGGCAATACAAGAAATAACGAAGCTTTACTCTGTCAACAGTTTGTTAGCAGCCTGTCAGGAGTTGCTTTCGATTGGTATGCCAATTTTCCCAATGGATCGGTTAAGACATTCAACAAGTTGGAACAATTATTTATAAAAAGAATTACCGGAGCGCAACATCATGTGTCCATAGGAGAACTCATGATGGAGAAAAAAAAGCCCAACGATACTTTAGTGGATTACATTTTGAGGTGGAGAAACCTTAGCATGAAGTAAGAACCTCAGCTACAGGAACATCGTGCGATTGAGATCCTACTCAAAAGCATTCATGGACCTATAGCTTTTATGCTCAAGGGACTCACCATTAAATCCTTCGAGAAGCTACTCAGCAAGGCTAGCAGTCTTCAGGAAGAAATCAAATACATGGATTCTCATGAGAAGTCAAAGACATCCAGGGTGTTTGAAAAGAAATTCGGAACAGTCGCAACTGTTGATAAAGAAAAACAACCGATAAAGATATATGCAGAAAAAGATATATGCAGAAACTCCTCATCAATCTTCATCACAGTAGGCTCCGAAACAGAATAGCCAGTCTAACCGGCGACCGCCTCAGGGAGGATCATCTCAAAATAAATGAATATCTCTGACAGAGCGACAAAAAAAGGTGTACTCTTTCAAAGATGAAGCTATATAAAAAAGATTCAGAAGTCTAATGAAGAAGCCCGAGTTCAAACTACCTCAAACTACCAGACCCAAAGAAACCCAAAGAGGTCGATAAGAAGGATCAACCAAATTATTTCCCATATCACAGATTACTGGGACATACAATAGAAGAATGTTTCATCATTAAGGATTGGCTTGAGAAAATCTCAAAGAAGGAAATATAACGATCCCGAAATAGTATTTAAAACAACTTGAAAAAGGTTCCGTAAATATGATTTCGGCCGAGCCAATCTCTCCGATTGCTCCGTACACTAGAGAAGATAGATTGAGTACAACTTGGAACAAGCTCAAGAGGGTCCTAAACCAAATACAGAATTCATTAAAACAATCTTCCACAAATGCCAAAAAATATGGATGGGATACAATTTGGAGCAAATCATCCAAGAAGATGTTAAATCAAATCCAGAACGCTTCAAAGAAAACTACTGCTCGGAGTCTTTAGCCCGCAAGGCCCGAGATGAAGATTTCACCGCAAGAGCCGTCGTCATCAAGGTCAAAGAAAAAGAAGAACGCCATCACGAGGATTAAAAATCGATAGCATGAGGGGTAGGATAGGGGCTGCCTCTACTAGATTGGTTGTCTCAGAATCGGGGAAGAAAATCCTCAATCCCCTGACTTTGTATGATTATCTTTTTACCCCTCTAAGGGCTGATGCATATAGTGATCATGATTTCAGTTACGTTATAACCATTTCTAGTGGTGACGTAATTGATTGTGACCAATCTAACTCTGATCTCGATTCCCCAAATGATCCTCAAATTGTACTTGAGTCCAATGAACTCACTAACAATATTAAAGAAGACATCGACGATACTGCTTACGATAGCACCGGGAGCGAGGAGCCAATCCTTGAACTCCACGACACACCACTTGCCCTTAACTTAGATCTTTCAGATAAAAAAGGAACACCAGAAGATTCAATAATGATACTTTAAGAAGAAGAAATTACAGAAATAAACTTAAGAACTGGGAAAGTATTGCCCCAAGGATAGCTCCTACAGACAAAGGAAAACAAAGACAAAGGAAAAAGGAAAACAAATAGTAACTCGAGAGGAATTACCTCCACCTCCATCAATGGAAGAACCACACAGTCAAGAGAGAAGTGGAAGGACATACAAATTTGATTACAACGTGCTAGCTCAATTTAAGAAGTTACTGACTCGACTTAGCATTTAAAATGCTCTGATGCTGTCAAAGGAGATGAGAGAAGCTCTGGTTACAGCTTTTCTTGACCCAGAGATTTGTCTAGCTCAGTTGGCCAGCACATTCCCAGATGAAGTTTGCTCATTGAAAGAACAGTCAGGGGTAACCTTCACAGATGAAGATTTGCTGCTTGGTACCACCGACCACAATCGACCACTCTACATCTCCGTCAACATCGACATATTCAAAGATTTGTGTTGTCAAGAGTTTTAGTGGGTCCTGGAGCATCCCTCAACTTGACGAGTCTACAGACATTGGCCTATTTGGACATCAAAGCTCGGGAGCTTATGACCGATAAAATGATGCTAAGAGGATTTAGCTGAGTTCTGGTAGATCCAAGAGCATCTCTCAACTTGACGAGTCTGCGAACATTGGCCTATTTGGACACTGAAGCCCAAGAGCTTATGACCGATAAAATGATGCTAAGAGGATTTAGCTAAAAAGGAGAAAGAGCCCTTGGATCGATCACATTACTTATGAAGAACGGAGAACTAACAACAACCACTAAATTTCATATCATCAAAGCCGAGACCTCTTTCAACGCTCTACTTGGTCGACCATGGGCTCATGAACACAACATGGTTCCATCATCTCTACATTAGTGCATCAAATACTGCAAAGAAGGACAAGAACACTGCATCAAAAGAGATCTATAACCGTTTTCAATTCATGAAGTTGGTATTCATGAAGAAGCTACCTACTACGCCCAACCAAAGAAAATTGTCTTCTCGCGTGAGATTCCGACAAAAAAAATGAAGATTAAAAAAAAATCACAAAAAAGAGGCCATTCAACTCCGCTTCAATGATCTTTTGCCACCCTTCTACATCAAATTGATGGAGCTTCTGTTGGTTTGCGCACTCGAGGTCGAGGCCGGGGACATGGACAAGGAAGAATCAATCTATTGTTGAACAGACTAGACCAACCATCAACATCGGTGATGAAGATAGTTTTGAAGACAAAATAATGATGACAGAATAGAAGAAACCTCAGTACGAGATATCCTTAGGAGATACGAAGAAAATTGAATATGAAAAAATGCATGATCGGACAAACCACTATGTGAATACTTTGACCCTTACTCCGATCCTCCCTCAAAAGGTCGAGAGTTTAGAGGTCAAGGAAGTCTGTAGTGTTGGTTCAAAGCAGATCAAATTTTATCGTGCTTCAACTAATCTTGAAAATCATGTAAATTTGGATGATGATCTTAACAAATTAATGAAATTGCCTTTTGGTTACTTTTTGCATTATGTACAAAATTTAATTCAACAAGAACATTTGCCAAAACAAATGCCATAAGATAAAATACAACTTTTTGAGAAATTATGGAATATTAAAAGTCAAACTCCAAACTCAAAAGAGAATTTCAGATTTGGTACAGTTGGACCAGTCGATTATTCAGAATTTTGTATGGTTGGTACTAGCGAATCAGGAGAGGATTGCCTCGATATAGAGGATGACTCTAATGATCAACCAATTAAGGATGCTCCACAAGAATTTGAGGAGGAAATCAAGTCAACTGTTGACAATTTAAAGGAAGATAACCTTGAGACTGAAGAACAATCCCGACTTACCTTTATAAGCTCTTTACTCAACGATGAATAATCTATACAGTTGATCTAATTGTTAACAGATTTCAAAGATTGCTTCGCCTGCAATTATGATGAAATGCCAGGGCTATCAGCAGAAGTAGCAGTTCATAAACTCGGGGTGGAGAAAGATATGACTCCTGTAAAATAAGCCCCCAGATGAATGCGCCTCAAAATAGAACAATAAGTCATAGCCGAGGTGATCAAAATAATAGACCCTAACTTTGTGCAGGAAGAACAACACGCCACATGGTTAGCTAACATTGTTCTAGTCAAGAAGAAGAATGGACATATACACGTTCGTGTCAATTTCAGAGATCTAAATAAAGCATGCCCGAAAGATGAGTTTCCGCTACCAATACCAGAAATGATGATGGATATCCCTTCTGCAAATGAAATCTTCTCCTTCATGGATGGATCGTCAGAGTACAACCAAATCAAGATGGATCCCAACGATTCAGCACTCACAGCCTTCAGAACACCGATTAGAATTTTCTGTTACACAGTAATGCCGTTTGTGTTAAAGAACGCTGGAGCTACATACCAACAAGCAATGACGAAGATTATTGATGACCTCATTCAAAACCAAGTGACCTCATTCAAAGATTATTGATGACCTCATTCAAAACCAAGTAGAATGCTATGTGGATGATTTGGTCATCAAAAGTAAACAAAAAATAGACCATTTGTATGATTTAAAGATCGTGTTCGAATAATTACGATGATATGACATTAAAATGAATCCCTTAAAGTGCGCCTTTGGCGTTACCTCTGGGAAATTTCTACGATTCGTTGTCAGTGATTGGGGAATCGAGATCGACCCAGATAAGATTAAAGCCATATTAGAAATGCCTCCTTCTAAAAATTTGAAACAACTACGTTCCTTCCAGGGGAAGTTGGCATATTTGAGACGTTTTATCTCTAGTCTCTCAGGTAGGTGTCAATCCTTCTTGACATTAATTAAAAAGGACACCAAATTCATTTGGGAAGAGAAATGCCAGCGGGCCTTTGAGGATCCTTTGAGGATCGCCTTTGAGGATCTTAAACAATATTTAATGACACCTTCTATTTTGGCAGCCCCTATCCTAGGAAAACCTTTGATACTTTACACAGCGACCTTAGATGACTCTCTTGGAGCCCGCTTATCCCAAATCAACAACGAGGGTAAAGAAAACACACCCTACTACTTAAGTCGTTGTCTAATACTGACAGAGATGATGTATCCACCTATTGAGAAGCATTGTCTGACACTAATTTTTGCCACCCAAAAGCTTAGACATTACATGCTCTCTCATAAAATTACCCTAATCTCGAAAGTTAATTTGTTGCAATATTTGAATGTCTAGCAAGACGGTCAATGATTTTCTTGCAATTTGATACAACTTTTGTTCCCCTCCGTGCTGTCAAAGGACAGATTCTAGCAGACTTTCTCGCTGCACACCCACTCCCAGCTTGGTCCCCTCTTAACGATGAACTACCAGATGAACAAGTACTATAAATGGAATTGTCTAATGCGCAATGCTGGGAAATGTACTTTGATGGTGCTTAATCAGCCATAAAGGATAAAGGCTCAGACACAGTTATAATAGGCAAAGCAGATATCAGTTTAATGTTTATCACGCCAGATAAAGGTATGTTGAGGTTCTCATACCACCTGACAGAGCCGTGCAACAACAATGAATCAGTATACGAAGCCTTATTCACAGGGTTGGAGTTGACAACAATTTTAATGGACATAATAGATATTGCCATCTATGGTGACTCTCAACTTGTCATCCAACAAGTCGCCAGACAATACAAAATTTTGAAAATAAGACTAGCAGAATACCACTGTTACACGATGAAGTTGTTAGAACAAATTCCCAATGTGACTTTCTATTGGATTCTTCGGGGAGAAAATGCCCATGGGAGAAAATCGGGGAGAAAATGCCCATGCTGATGCACTAGCAAAACTTGCTAAAGAATTGGCATGTCCCCCGGAGGATTCCAATAAGATCACAGTACAAGGAAGATAGGTTTTGTCTTAAATTGACCTTGAAAATCTACACAAGCTAGGAAAAGAGGAAACAACGATTGCAGTTGCAGATATGAACGAAGATTGACGCAAGCCATTAATAGAATATTTGCATACTGGAAAGCTACCAGAAGACAAGTGTGAGGTACATCATGTCACAAAAAGGGCTATGACGTATGCTCTAGTATGTGATGTCCTCTACAGAAGATCATTCGACTAGATGTGGCTACAATGCCTAAGCAAAACCGAAGCACAAATATTGTCAAAGAAGTACTTGCCGGATTGTGTGGCGCTCACCAGTCGGGACCAAAAATGAAGATGATGATCAAAAGACTCGGATATTATTGGCCAACAATGATGTCTGATTGCATGGATACAGCTAGAAGATGCCACCAATGCCAAGTGCATGGAGTGGTTTTACACCAGCCTCCGAATGTGCTGCACCCAACTGTTGCCTCGTGGCCATTCGAGTGTTGGGGCACAGACATAATAGATTCGATAGACCCTCCATCTTCTAAAGGACATAGGTAAAGGACTTGGTTTTATTCTCACCGCTACCGACTACTTCTCTAAATGGGTAGAGGCAGTACCACTACAAGAGGTTACAACACAACATGTCCTCCAATTCTTCAAAAGACAAATTGTCTGCCGTTACAGTGTACCGCGCAGATTAATCTCCTACAACGGGATGACATTCAAAAGTACAAAAATCAACAACTTCGTCAAAAGACATGAGATAGATTGGAGATACTCTACAATTCACTATCCCAGAGCAAATGGATTGGCTGAGGCCTTCAACAAGACATTGGTACATATTTTAAAGAAAACACTCGATGAAAATAAAAGAGATTGGCATTACAAATTGCTAGAAGCTTTATGGGCCTACCAGAAAACATTCACGACTCCCACTCAGTGTACACCTTACATGCTCGTGTACGGGTCCAAAGCCGTAAAGCCTTACTGCCACTAGAAATTCAGACGCTGTCTCTCAGAGTCGCAGTCTCCAATCAACTTATAATAGAGGAAAGTGCAAAGCTCAGACTTGGAGAACTAGAGAATCTTGAAGGAAAATGACTTGAAGCACAATAACATTTGGAGCTTTATCAGGCAAAGATGGTGCAAGCTCACAACAAATTTGTCCACCCAAGGACATTTAAAGTTGGTGACCTCATCCTTGTACTCAAAAGGCTCATTATTGCATGTCGCAAGATAGGTGAAAAATTCGAACCAACTTGGGAGGGACCATTTGTCGTTGAAAAGGTCTACACAGGAGGAGCCTACTAATTAGTAGATTTCTAGGGTGAAAGACTCATGCTGCCAATCAACATACGATACCTGAAAACATACTATTCAACCCGACGTTGCTTATCACCGCTTGATTTGAAAATTGTAAAATTTTGATTGTTCTGGGGGTTATCTATGTGGCCTAAAGTCTGTGACCGGGTCCAAAAATATTGTAATTAACCTTAATTTAATGAAGAATTTGGAGAATTTCACACTGCAATTCTCTTTTCTACCTTTAAGTTTAAATTTAATATTCTACTAAATTAAACAAAATAAATACATAAATAAATAACGTCTTCACCAAAATAAATTAAAATTTTCTCTAACTAAAAAACTCTTTTTTGTTCTTATTCACGCTAAGTTTCAGCTCACTGATGTTTTTTCTATCGTCTGCAGAAAAATGTCAGGTCAGAAGCTGATCTTTGCCTTTAAGGATGATTGGAACCTTGCAGTTAATGAGGAGATGGCACCACAAGGTAGCATTATTGACTTTGACATGGAGTTCGATGATGGCTATGAAGGTCCTCTAATGGATGTAGTTAGCAGACAAGAAAAGGAGGGACTGCCCTCACTTCTGAAATTCAGATCCAAAAGCAATCCCTCACTGAAGGGGAAAGAGGTGATAAGACAATGCGATCCCATTGAAGGAACCAACCGTCTACCATCCATGGTAGCCACTCCAGCCGGAAACTTGGTTGCTGCTAACAATGGTAGAATACCGTTCGCTTCGCTACGGAGGACTCAACGGAGCAATGCCAACCGTTGTAAGGACATAGCTCTCTTGAGAGAAGAAAAGAGACGTCAACAACAAATAGAAAACCAACTCGTCCATATTCCAGAGGGACACATCTATGAACTAGATATGATGGAAACTTCTTCAAGCCTACCCACCAGAGATGAGGAGTTTGGTATGTTCAAGAGCCAGAAGTACCGCCAGCCTTGGATGACCTTTGTATGGGTTGCCTTACTTGCAACGTTGAAATACTGTCACAAGCGTCAGCTACAGGAGCTTTTATCGAATGTCTGGATTGTAATGTCCTGCTCGTGGAGCATTTCAACACTCTTGAAGAATATGCCTCCAAGGAGCCAGAAGTACCGCCAGCCTTGGATGACCTTTGTATGGGTTGCCTTACTTGCAACGTTGAAATACTGTCACAAGCGTCAGCTACAGGAGCTTTTATCGAATGTCTGGATTGTAATGTCCTGCTCGTGGAGCATTTCAACACTCTTGAAGAATATGCCTCCAAGGAAGATCAGTCTCAGACCAGCGATTGCCAGATGGAGGGGGCATATGTCTCAATGGGTATAGAACAATATGACCCACAGTATACTGAGTCGTATGTTCCGATGGACGCCTAGTCATACATCTCGTTAGAGGTAACATCGTCACCAGTCTGCATTCTTATCAACAATGAAATTAGAGAATGTCCGCGCCAGCCGCCCTTCCTCAGCAAAACAGAGTATTATAAAATCAGCAAAGTCAACAAAAGAAGCTTTGAGTTCTATGAGCAAGTCCGTGGAGAACTTGTCAATATATTGGAAGGACTGGAATTGTATACCAGGGTCTTTTCAAAAAAAGATGAACAAAGCATTCTGGATTATATCTTTTACTTAAGAGATAAAGGTTGAGCAGGCTTGCTCATGGAAAGAACCTACTCTAAGCCAAGGAAATGGATGAGAGGAAAGGGAAGGATTAAAATATAATGTGAGTACTGCTACAATTTCACGAAAGATAGGCAAGAAAATCCTCCCGAGATTCTCAGGTACGATCAAGTGGATCTGCTGTCCCCGATGATCAAATGGATGATTAAACGATTGTTTCGATGGAACATACTCCCAGTCGACTGCATTCCAAACAGTTGCATCATCAACATACATGACGAGGGAGACTGCATACCTCCTCACATTGATCATCATGATTTCGTAAGACCCTTCTTCACAGTCTCATTCATGAGTGAAAGAAATATTCTCTTTAGGAAAGAAATCAATGTCATTGGCCCTAAAGAATTTAGGGGATATGTAGAGATTACCCTACCGGTTGGTTCATTCTTGGTTCTTAAAGGCAACGGTGCAGACGTTACCAAGCACTGCATTCCTGGAGTACAACGCTGTAGGGTGTCTGTGACTTTCCGACGGATGGACAACAACAAAATACCGTTTGGATTTTAGCCGCATCCTGAACTCAAAGAACTGCTGTCGTATGAGCTATGAGAAGGTTGCACTTCTAGGCGCGCGTGAAGGGAACTCTTATCCTCGAATGTGGCTCAGAAGGTCAGCTTGATCACGAGCTCACTACGCAAGGGGACAAATATTCAGAGGGTTTCTTTTTCTTCTCTACTACATTATAGATATGATATGTATCATACATGATCAGTCCATGATATGTACTCAACATGACACATTCCGGATGTACCTTCATGCAGTTTGCATATTGTACTCTTTTTGAGGTATTGACCTACTTTTCATCTGTAACATTTTATTGAAGCAGATTAATGAAATTTCTTTCAGAAAATTTATCTGATTGTTCAATTGCCCTTCTCGGTACGATGGACAAGAGCCATTGAACCATACTTTGGTTTGCAAATACGATGAACGAAGAACAAAACAACAAACATTTAATGAAAAAAAGAAGAAACTTTTAAATGAAAAAAATAACGAAAGGAATATAAATTATGATAAATTTAAATAAAAAAAAGCCTCTTTTGAAAAATCAACCAACTAAAATCAAAATTTGAAAAACATATTTTGAAAATTAAATGTGATAAAAACAACAAGAAAAGAAAATAAATTTGTTGAGTGGATTCTCTTGATTTCAGAGTTTCTTACTCTTTGCTCGCGCAACACAACTATCTTTGTTTGCACTAATTCTCTTCACATCCCAGTGGAATTTCACATTCTGCGCAAAAAAAAAAAAAACTTGCAAATTCTCATAAATTCTCTTCAACAATGTCAACCTTTACATACAACACATGTATTTAAAATTAAACACTACAAACTATGTAGAATTCTCATCTCGAAGTCACTACCTTCTGATTCACCCCTTTCGTGGTCGGTCCTTACCCTCTGATGCTCTCTTTTGAGGTTGACCCTTATCTGTCGATTCTCATCTTGAATCACTCATTTCCTTCTGATTCACCCCTTTCGAGGTCGGTCCTTATCCTTATCTTCCGACGATCTCTCTTGAGATTGACCCTTACCTGTCAATTCTCATTTTGAATCAGTCATTACCTTGATTCACCTCTTTCGAGGTTGGTCCTTACCTTCTGACGCTCTCTTTTGAGGTTGAACCTTACCTGTCAATTCTCATCTCGAGTCAGTTATCACCTTCTGATTCACCCCTTTCAAGGTCGGTCCTTACCTTCCAACTCTCTCTTTTGAGGTTGACCCTTACCTGTCAATTCTCATCTTGAATCAGTCATTACCTTATGATTCACCCCTTTTGAGGTCGGTCCTTACCTTCCGACGCTCTCTTTTGAGGTTGACCCTTAACTATCAATTCTCATCTCAAATAAGTCATTAACTTCTGATTCGCCCCTTTCAAGGTCGATCATTACCTTCTGACGCTCCCTCTTGAGATTGACCCTTATCTATCAATTCTCATTTTGAATCAGTCATTACCTTCTGATTCACCCCTTTCAAGGTTGGTCCTTACCTTCTGATGTCCTCTTTTGCGGTTGACCCTTACTTGTCAATTCTCATTTCTAATTGGTCACTAACTTCTGATTCATTACCTTCGAGGTCGGTCCCTACCTTCCGACACTCTCTCTTGTGATTGATCCTTAACTTTCAATCATTGTCTTGGGATCAGTCTTTAACTCCTGATTCCTCTCTTTTCATGGTCGGTCCCAAACTTCCAACTCTCTTCTAAAATTAATACCTAAATCTCAAATTGTCACTTCGGGATCAACACTTACACACTGATTCCCATCTTCTATAGATCCTCTATAAATTCCTGAAATCTCATAACTCAAAATCCACTCTCCAATCCCCAGTGAGAGTCCCTACTTGTTGACTTTGATCAAATATTCACCTACTATATTCCCCAGCAAAAATAAATAGCACGCATAACTCCACACATTTCTTCTAGGTCTGGTCTGGGTCTGTTGACTTTGGAATTTGTATTGGTTTTTGTTGATCTCACCGGTCAACGCCAATACGCGCGGTGTGCTTACCCAGCACACCACGCCTATTTGGGGTCCATTTGTTGACCTCACTTTTGGTTGAGGTCTAGTCTTTCTCTTTAGTAGCCTAGGGTCTAGGCATAGGGCTTTCCTATTGACTATTCTTAGAGAACGAGAAAAAGACACCCTCACCATTAGAAATTCTAAACTCTTCTTTACTTAACTTGAAGTTCCACATATTGGTCCTAACTTCTAGCACTTAGTAGATAGGGTCATTATGGGGGAGCTAAAGGAGAGTTTTTATATGACCTTTTGACCTTAGGGTTGACCCTGGGTGTTGGTCTAGAGCTAAGTCACTCACTTCACTCACTACCCTAAACTAAGAATTTCTTGACTTTGGTCCCTTGAGCCTTTGGGACACTCATGCAGATAGTCCCTTAAACCTACTAGCCCTAGTACTAGCCCTAGGCTAGGGTTTATTAGGCTAGGGTTTATCTAAGACCAGTCTATAGAGGACCCAAATGGGGTTTCCATTGGTCCATGACTTACTTTCGGTGGTTAGTTCCCCAATTTTATCCAAAATACTAAGCCTGACCTTTTGTCATTCTCTACCCAATTGCACTTGAAATGCCCAACTGGGTCCCTAGACACCTCCAAATCCTAAATTTGGCAAAAATTCCCAAATTTAGCCAAAATTCTCAAATTTAGCCAAAATATCTAAAATTGTTCAAAAATCATTTCAAACCTTTTGAAAACACCCAAATTACCCAAAACCACCAAAAATTGCCAAATTAATAAAATGCCCCTTATGGGCCCAAAATTTTAAAAATCTTAAAAAATCCCAAAAAATCCAAAAAATATTCCAAATATTCCCAATTTCATTTTTCTCAACTATCACATGACTCAATTTGGCCAATTTGACCATCTTTGACTAAAACCCCCAAATTGCCTTTAAAGGCCCAAATTTCCTTAAATTCAACTCAAATGTCGATCAATTTGATCCCAATCTCCCCAAATTTTAATCCCAAACTCAAATTCACCATCAATGTGACCAAAATAAACCAAATCCAAGCTCAATTAACCCATGCTTTGAGCCCAAGTTTGATATAGGTCAAACCCCCAATTTTGGGCACATGACCTAATCTCACCAAATTGAACCCATAGCCCACTCAATTAACCACAATTGATGTTGTAAACTCTTAATAACATTCCTGCACATCCAAATTGACCTTAAATTGGCCTTGGTGAAACCTCAATTTTGCCTAATTTCAACTTAAGTCCAAAAATCCTCAAATTTGCCCCAAATTGGTTGTGTCCCCAAATTTCACCAAATTGATTGCCTTAATCCCAAAATTGGCACCCAATTTATGTTGAAAACTCTTCATGGCATTCCTATTGACCATTCTCAACAACAAATTTGGACTTAGCCTTAGGTTAGCTCAATCTAGACCAAGTCTAGCCCAACATGCCCAAAATGACTAATTTTCAAATTCCTTCAAATTAACCCTTCAATTGAACTCAAAATCCTTTCAATCCTTCACCAAAAATATTCATTACAATCATCTACATCAAGCACATCAATCAATTGGGCTCAAGGACATGGATAACCTAGCCCAAACCCAAGTTTTGTTCATTTGCACCCACTTGGACTCATGCACTAAATGTAGCCTAACCACCCCAAAGCCATCAAATTAATGACTCTACAACCATTAGTTGGACCCTAATATTGAGCCAAAACTCACTTAACCACCTAAGCTAATCCATGAACCAATGGTCCCTTAAATTAAGGAATTTCATGCCATAATTGCTTAAGCTTAAGATTCTTTTGCCAAAGTTATGCCTCAGCCTAGTAAATTGCTGTGACATATTCCTCTGGGTTCCCTAAGCTCCTTGCCACCTCCCCATACCATGGCCGGCAAGCCTAGTCACTAGAGAAGCCAAATTCTAGGACAAAGCTCATTATACTCCCATAGTCCACCAAACTTCAATTACTTGTACCCACACCTTCACAACACTGAAAGAAGACAAAGCCCCATCAAATTCCCCTTCCACAGAGCCCATAACATAGCTCTAGACCAATGCCTGAAATCAAGCTTGGTCAAATTCATACCTAGACGTTACACCACAACAAGAGGCTCAATCCCTAGCCTCCTTGGACTCCAACGAACGTGCCAAACATCTCTGATTGAAGCTTCTCTTCTCAGAGCAAAGGTATTGAAATCCTCCTCATCCCGAGCCTATTTTGATTCTACATTTTCTTGGGCTTAGTTTCATGGCATCTTAACCATATGTATATGTTCCTCTAGTATAGAAGAGCATTTTAAAAAAAAATTCACTTAATTTGGTTGAGAAATGAGGGAGATATCAAGCCTTAAAGATGAATGGTTCTTGGGTTAGTCTATTTGGGGATGATGACAGAGCACCATTCAATCAAGCGTGTATCAGATGGATGGTCAAGATGAAGCCGGATAACACTTCCTTAAGCAAAGCGCGTGCCGAGTCAGCACTGAAGTGGATGGCGATGTCAAATGGGAGCACGCTGCGTGGAGCTTTGGAGCTGCCTAAGATGATGTGGCACCACACGTTTAATTAGATAAATAGGGATTTAAATAATTCAGAAAATACTCCCTAAATTGAAAAAATCTTATCTTGGTGTAGAAAAATCACAAAAATAAAATAAAAATACCCTCTTACTCAGTGAAAATAGGAGAAAAATGTGGAAATAATTTAAAGTTCATTTGATGTATTTTTTATTTTTAATTAATTAAATATTGTTTTGAGTCTTTTGATTCTCCATGCATATCAAGCAAATCCTGATGGAAGTTAGAATAATCAAGAGAACACAAACTATAGACCTTCATATCCACCAAACTCTTACAATGATAAACAATTTGAAGATAACAAGATGTCTATAGATGAAGTGGTATTGCAAATGGGAAACTAGTTGCACGGTCAAAATGCTGCGATTATAAACATAGAGAATCAACTTGGACAAATTGCTAATTTACTTAGCAATAGACCCCAAGGAACACTTCCTAGCAACACTGAGATCAACCTTAAAGAGAAGAATGATGAACAAATAGCTGTTTTCCAATTAAGAATTGCTAAGAAGTGGAAGAGAGATAACGGATGTGGTTAGAAATAAGAAAAAGGTTGTGAGAAAAACAAAGGAAACTAAAAGACCTAAATAACATGTTTCTAAGGATTTGGAAAATTTATTATCTCCAACTAAATATAATTTAGAAAGACCACCACCTCCATTTCCTCAAAGACTTAGACAACATGAGTTGGATAAACAATTTTCAAAGTTCATGGAAGTACTTAAAAAGTTAACGATAAATATTCCTTTCGCTGAAGCTTTGGAACAGATGCCAAGTTATGCAAAATTTATGAACGAGATATTAAACAAGAAAAGGAAGTTTGGGGATTACGAGATAATTGCACTAAGTGAGGAGTGTAGCGCTATATTTCAGAAAAAGCTTCCTAAGAAACTTAAAGATCCTTTTAGCTTGACAATTCCTTGTGCAATTGGAGAAAGATTATGTGGAAAATCTTTATGCAATTTAGGATCGAGCATTAATGTGATGTCTTTATATATATTTAGAAGGTTAGGTTTAGCTGATATTTCTCCCACTACTGTAACCCTTTAGACCC
>NW_018230553.1:0-10842 GCF_001263595.1 Phalaenopsis equestris | reverse complement strand
ATAAATTTATCGTGCTTGTTAAAGTGGATAAATTTATCTTTCCTATGAATTTTATTGTATTAGATATGGAGGAAGATAAGGAAAATCTACATATATTGGGGAGACATTTTCTTGTTACTGGACAAGCTATGATAGATGCACAAAAAGGAGAGTTGAATATGAATATTAATGACTATGAAACCACGTTTTATGTTTTAAAGGCTATGAAGTATCCAACTGAGAGAAAAATGATGATTGTTTTTGGGTGGATGAAATTGATTATTTAAGTAAAGACCATTTTCAAGAAACTTTTGAGAGTAAGTTAATAGATGAGATCAAAATGGACTTTCATGATGAGTTGAAAATATTGTTTAAAGAAGACTGTATGTATGTTCAGGAGAGGTGTGAAATGATGGATGTTACTGAAAATTGTAAACTTTTAATTCTATCTGTTGAAAAATTTCATGAACTTAAGATCAATGTACCCCATTCAATTTTAAAGCCTACCTATTTAGGGAATTCATATGGAATTCATATACAATTCATATACACCACCAGTCTTTATATCTTCAAATTCGACTCAATCATAAGAAGAACCTGAATTGAATGATGAAATTAGTAAAAGATCTCCTCATAAAGAGTTATTCAAAATCACTGAATGACATATTTTGTGGTATGTAGACAAAATTAATGAGATTTCGATGTTGGGGCAACCAGTGTAAACATTAGATACATCGGGTCGTCGATGTTATACCAAATTCTTCGTGGGAGTTAACCCCTGGTTATCTTTGTTATCTAATTAATGTGATTGTTGTTATGCTCGATTGAATATTAGTGAGATGTTGGACTTTGATCCATGTTTGATGTGTAAGAGTGGATTGGATTAATGTTGTGAGGTAATTCCTTCATCATGTCTAGAGTTGTATATGATTTCTGGTAGGAGAAGGGTGACGAGTCTGTTACGTCATAGTTCTTAACCAGAGGTAAGAATTACCTTGAAGCGTGTAGAGTTTGAACTTGGACCACTCCATGTCAACTCTATTAATTCCTTTATCTGGCTTTGTCTTCACTGAGTATGGTCATGAACTTACTTAAGGAACAACATTTGGCTGAACTACACTATTTTTATTTATCGGAGTGTGTATACTTTAGACTTAAAGTGACCTTGAAATTGGAAACACATGAGGGAATTCTAGTCAATGGAGAAACACATTAGGTAATTCTAGTCAATGGATTATAACCATATAAAGTTTTATAATACACCGATGTTATTAGTGTAGTTTCTTCCGTTAGAAATTAAAATTAAGGAGGGGAAATGTGAGTAGAAGGGAGATTGGATTAACCTCAGTAGTTGTATTTTTTTATGAATCTGTGAGTCTATGTATTGGAGTTTGTATGTATATGTTTGTGAGTCAAGTTGAATGAGTCATTGGAGATGACCAAACTTATCTCAATATATTAAACTTGTTAGCATCTTTAAAATGTGTTCCTATTTAATCTTCACTTTGTACCTGTTCTACTATTCAAAATTCCTTTATAATGTTATGTCAAGCATGTTTAGGCTAGATTTAGTTTCTAATGTAATATTCTACCATGTTTTATTTGTTAATATTTTTGTAGGATGAATAGTAAATTGTAAAAGTCATCTTTTCCTGCCACATATTTTTGTACTTCATTGTTACACATGTTTTGTTACACATGTTTGAGCTTAAGAGAAAAATGTTTCAAATTTAAACCTTACTTGTTTCCAAAAGTACTACAAATAAATTTGTAATTTATTTCTAATGATTATTGTTATGTGGAGTCATCTTAAGGATGTTAGAATTTTAAGTATAGAAATGGAGTAGAAAAACTTAGTTGATATTTTTAGTGAAAAGGGTGAACCTAGAGTTAATTAAGGATATTTATTGGAGAGCTTGGGAAAATGAATACCTATCTATAGTAGGAAAAATTGCAAATTTTTTTGAAAAATTAAGGATTCTTAGAATTCTTATTTTCAAACATTTAAGGCTCTCTTAGAAAGTATTCTTTTAAAAAAATATACATCTTTTCAAGTGAAGGAAAGTAATAAATTTTAACTTTAGAGGAGGATAGTGGAATTCAAAATTATTTAAGGACTTCTCTAGATATAATAATCCTCATATTAAAAAAAGAAAAAAAAATGGATCAAAAAGATCCTGAAAAAGAAACAGAAAATGCAAAAAAGAAGAAGAAGAAGAATAAAGTGAGGAGAAGCTTGAGGAGAGGTCCTAATCAAAAATTTGTTTCACTTGAGTCTTTCTAGAGTAATGAACTTAAAAAAGATCCTATGCTTGATTTTTATACTTATATTAGTAAAATTTATTTTTAAGAGAGTTCTTAAGTCTAAAAAGTTCTTAAGTCTAAATCTGAAGTTTGAAAAATCTGCATATATTTTTCATAGGATCTGAAGTTGCATATATTTTTGAATATTTTTGAATTAGATAGGAAAATAAATTTCCAAGTTTGATGATAAATATTTTAGACCCTGGGCTAGTCTGATTCACTAAAAGTTCTTCTAATTTGAACTATCACATTTTTATAATAAAATTTTAGAAATACTAAAGAATGAACCATTAACTCTAATCTACATAAATTATTATAAAAATGTTGTATTACTTGAGGATAAGTAATGTTTAAGTTTGGGTTTAAGTTGGATAAGTAATGTTTAAGTTTGGGGGATTTTGATACACCTAAAAATGTACTACTTTTCATGTTATATTTTATGATGATATTGCACTTTAAAGGTATGTTTTGTTGTGTTTTTGGTTGAAGGTACATTAAATTGAAGAATTTCGAGTGATTGGAGCAAAAGGAACAAAAATGGACCAAAACGGAGTAAACCAGAGCAAATCAGGCCAAATCGGGGCACACCAGAGCCAAGGGGACCTAAAACGAACACTTAAGTGCCTGTGCCTGATATTTAAGCGCCAAAAATGGCGCTTAGGCGCCACCAGACAGAGAGGAGGGCGCCTAAGCGCCCCAAGATCGGTGCTTAGACGCCTGTAACAGTTTTTAGCATAACTTCTTCAATATACGTCGGATTTGGACGATTTTTGAAGCGTTGCTTTATGCATCTCTTGGGAAATTCATTAGAATTGATAAAATGGACTTTATAGAAGAAGTTTGAGCGGTTATATGGAGTTTTTAAGAGGCACTTAAGGCACCATTTGAAAGATTCAATGAATATGGACAGTTTTGAAGAGACACTTAAGCATATCTTGGGAAATTATAAAAAAAACCTTGGAAATTTTTCTAAAATATCTCTTAGACTCTTGAATTAATTAGAAGAAGAGAAGAAGGCTTGGGCGTGAGCCCCAAGTGGGGCGGCAAGGTGAGAAAGAAAGAGAGAGAGTGAGAGATTTTTCTCTCAACTTCCTTCTTTTATAATTTTCCAAGAGGTGCCTTGGTTTCTTTTCAAAATGTGTCCTGATTCGATGTAGGAGAGTTTGATTTATATCAGAGATAAGTATTTTTACTATATTTTTATTTGAATTTAGTAATTTATTTGTATGGTTTCAAAGTCTCATTCAATGAAAAGTTCTTGTTGTTTCTCCATGTGTAGTGAGTAGTTTTCTTTACTCTTCCCTCTTGTAATGAGTTAGTATGCATGTGTAGGATATAGAATTGTGTAGAGTGAGAGTGATAATTTTACTTTATTCTTCATTTACATGTAAACTTGATCAACTTGCATGTTAAAATCTGTTGTGAGAACATGTAAGATATTGGATGGTGTTGTCTTAATCAACTGTGGTAGAATCACATGATATTGTATGGATAAGAATGTAGTCCATATGGTTGAGTGCAAATAAATAGAAAAATAATCTTTAATCGGTGTAGAATTAGAGGACTTTAGAGTTACAGGCTAAAGCCCCCTAATTTTGTCTATTATTTTAGGTTTTGATGAGAAATGTTAGCCTCCAGGTCGAGGGATAAGAGGGAACTTTAGAGTGAGAGCTAGTACCTTCCCTGCCTAATTTCCTGCCTAGCCTGTCTTCAGCAAACATTAGATTAACTAATGTTCTTTATAGCATCTCTAGAAAAGGGTAAAGAATATAATTGCTCCTATTTGTCAAAATCTCTCTCACTACTTGTTTTACTTTTACACATGTCATTAATTTCATTGCATGAGGAAGAGTGCTTTTAATATATTAAACCCCACTTTTTGATTTTCACTAAGTATTTTAGTTTAAGAGTAGATGTAGTATTATAGTGATAGTTGTAGGATATAATCAAGACCAAACTTTTATCGACCTTCCAAGCTAGGGCATGTTATTCTAGACTAGAACTTCTCTTGAAAGCTGCTGTGATTAATCTCGTTCTCTGTGGGATCGATATTTAAAGCTTAATTAGAAAGCCCTATATTACTTGATAATGATAAGTATACTTACATAGAATCCCTAGAAATATAATTGAAATCTTACTTTGCTTGGGATCAAGTGTTCAGTGTCATTACCGGGAATTAAAATTTTCAAGTAGTGGTGTCAACTTCCTAAATTCTACATATAAAAAGAATATCGTGATCATCAAACAACAAGTTTGGGAGTCCTTAGCCCAATATAAGGGTGGTGCATTGATTTCAAAGGGTAGACCTTACCCGGAGGAATTCGATGTCGTATCTTACCCCAAGGGTTTTGTGTAACCAAAATTTAAGACACTCGATGGGAACAAAAATCCCAAGCAGCATATATTGAACTTCCGAGCTAGTTGTGGCAACAAAAAAGGTAATGAAGCCTTACTCTTTCGACAGTTTGTCAACAGCCTATCAGGAATTGCATTTGATTGGTATGCCGAGCTACCCAACGGATCAGTAAAAATATTTGTTGAGCTAGAACAGTTGTTTGTAAAAAGATTTACTGGAGCACAACATCATGTTTCTATTGGAGATCTTGTAGTGGAGAGGCAAAAGTCTAACGAGACTTTAGTGGACTGCATCTTGAGGTAGATAAACCTTAGCATGAAATGTCAACCTCAATTACATGAACAACATGTGATTGAGATTCTACGCAAAAACATCAATGAGCTGGTAGCTTCATGCTTAAGGGACTCACCATCAAGTCCTTCGAGAAGCTGCTAAACAAAGCCAGCAGCTTACAAAAAGAAGTTAAGCACATGGACTCCCAAGTTATATCAGAAAAGACCAGAACAACCATGATATTCAAGAAGAAGTTTGGGATAGTGGAAATAGTTGATAAGAGAAAGCAACCGATAAAGATACAGACAGAGCATTCTCACCCAAGTTCCCGGCAATCGTCACAACATGCTCAACAACAAGCACAGTAGTATGGCCAGTCTAGCTAGCAGTCACACTAAACAGTACCGTACCGAGCAGAGGGTATAATGAGTCCAACTCTTTTAGAATGAAAGAAAAGGGTATATTCTTTCAAAGATGAGGTTGTGCCAAAAATGTTCAGAAATTTTATTAAGAAGCCCGAGTTCAGATTACCAGAACTAAAGAGGCCGAAAGAAGTTGACAAGGAGTATCCCAATTTATGCCCCTACCACAGAATGTTGGGACACACAATAGAGGGTTGTTTCATTTTCAAGGATAGGCTCGAGAGGAACTTAGAAGAAGGAAAAATAACAATCCTGAAGGAATATTTAAAATAACCTGAAAAAGGTTCTGTAAATATGATTTTGGCCGAGTCAATTACTCCGATAGATCCGTATTCAGAAAAAAGGATGGATGGAGTATAGTTTGGAGCAAGTCATCCAAGAAGATACTAGATCAGATTCAGACCACTTCATCTCAGGCAGCTGTTCAGAGTCTACAGCCTGCTCAGCCCAAGATGGAGATTTCGCTAAAAAATTGTCACAACTAGAAGAGAAAGAGAAGAAAGATGTCGTGAAGATTGATAGCGCAGGGGGCAGGATAGGGGCTGCCTCTGTTAGATTGGTAGTCTCGGATTCGGGGAAGAAAATCCTCAAACCCCTGACCATGTATGATTATCTTTTTACCTCACCGGGGTATTATGAATATAATGATTATGATTTCAACTACATTTTAATTATTTATAGTGGTAACATAACTAACTTTCCTCAATCTAACTTTAATCTTGATTCATAAACCAATCCTCAAATCACACTTAAGTCTGATGAACCCGTTAACAAGAATGAAGAAGACATCGACAACACTGGTTATGATAGCACGAAGAGTGAGGAACCAGTCCTCGAGTGCCACGGTGGACCACTTGCTATCAAATTGGATCTCTCCGATGAAGAATAAAAGACACATAAGGTTTTGCCTACAACATCTCAGGAAGAAGAAAACATAGAAATAAATCTAAGAAGTGGGAAAGTGTTGCCCTCTAGGTCAGCTATTGTGGATAAAGAAAAATAAATGTCTCACTCGAGAAGAGCTCCCTCCCCCTCCGCCAGTGGAAGAACCACATAATCAAGTGAAGATTGAAGGATTAGAGAAAGTAGATTATAATGTGTTAGCTCATTTTAGGAGGTTGCCGACCAAACTAAGCATCTATGATGCTCTGATCTTGTCAAAGGAGATGAGAGAGTCTCTGGTTACAGCCTTGCTTGACCCACATATTTGCTTAGTTCAAATGACCAGCACATCCTTGGATGAATTTTGTTAATTAAAGGAGCAATTTGGGATAACCTTCATAGATGAAGACTTGTTTCTCGGTACCACTACCCATAACCGACAGCTCTAAATATCTGTTAATATCATCAAACTTATATTATCAAGAGTTTTGGTAGATCCGGGAGCATCACTCAACTTAATGAGTCTACGGACATTGACATATTTAGATATTGAGGCTTAAGTTCTTTTAACTGATAAAATGATGTTAATAGGATTTAATCACACGGGAAAAAGATCCCTTGGATTGATTACACTATTAATGAAATTTGGAGAACTAGTAACAACCTCAAAATTTCACATTCTCAACGCAGAGAACTCTTTCAATGCTCTATTGGGACGACCATGAATTCACGAGTAAAATATGGTTTTATCATCCTTACATCAGTGCGTCAAGTATTTCAATGAAGGGTAAGAACAATGCATCAAGAGAGATTTACAACCATTTTCAGTTCATGAGGTAGGTATTCATGAAGATGCCGCCTACTACCCACCTCTAAAGATAAATGTATTTCCCCGTGAAATTGTGGCAAATGAAGTGCAAGATTCAGAAGAATCACAAAGAAGAAGCCATTCAACTCCACTTCAATGATCTACTACTGTTTCTTCACAACAAGCTAATAGAGATTCTTTTAGCCCATACACCCGAAATCGAGGCCGAGGACGTGGACAAGGAAGAACCAACACGATTGTTGAATGAACTAGGCCAACTATCAACATCGACATGGAAGAAAGTTTTGAGGAAGAAATGATGATGATAAAATATAAAAAAATGCAGTATGAAATTTCCTTAGAAGATGCGGAGAGAGCGGAATATACCCTTACTCCAATCTGCCCTCAAAAGGTTGAGAGTTTAGAGGTAAAGGAAGTCTGTAGTGTTGGTTTGAAGCTGATCAAGTTTTACCGTGCTTCTTCTTCTACTAGTTCTAAAAAACATGTAAATTTAGAAGAGGATTCTAATGAATTAATGGAAATACCTTTTGGTTACTTATCTGCTTGTGTACAAAAGTTAATTCAATAGGGATATGCGCCAAAACAAATGTCAAAAGATAAGTTACAACTTCTTAAAAAATTGAGGGATGTCAAAAGTCAAGCTCCTAATTCAAAAGAAGGTCTCAGATTTGGTACTGTAGGATCAATCAATGATTCAGAATTTAACATGGTTGTTACTAGCAAATTGAAAGAAGATTGCCTCAATGTAGAGGATGACTCTCAAGATCAATTAATAGATGATGCTCCATCGGAATTAGAAGAAGAAATTAAATCAACAGTGGATGAATTAAAAGAGATCAACATCAGGACTGAGGAGCAGCCCCGACCAACCTTCATAAGTTCTTTACTCAATGAGGAAGAATCCACAGAACTGATAAAGTTGTTGTCAGAATTTAAAGATTGCTTTGCCTGGAGTTATGATGAAATGTTAGGGATGTTAGCAGCGGTGGCAGTTCATAAGCTCGCGGTAGAAAAAAATATGACTCCAGAAAAATAAGCTCCCATAAGAATGTGCCTCAATATAGAACAACAAGTCATTGCCCAGGTGAAGAAATTAATAGACGCTAACTTTGTAAGAGAAGAGCAATACCCCACATGGTTAGCCAATATTGTACCAGTTAAGAAGAAAAATGGATAAATCTATGTATGTGTCGACTTCAGGGATTTAAATAAGTCATGTCCAAAAGATGAGTTCCCATTATCGATACCAGAATTAATGTTGGACATCACATCAACACATGATATTTTCTCTTTCATCGATGGATCGTCAAGATACAATCAAATCAAAATGACTCTAGAGGATGCAACACTTACAACTTTCAGAACGTGAATAGGGATTTTCTGCCACATAGTTATGTCATTTGGGTTAAAGAATGCCGGAGCAATATATCAACAAGCGATGACAAAGATCTTTGACGACCTCATTCACAACCAAATGGAATGTTGCATGGATGATTTGACCATCAAAAGCAAACAAAAACTAGACCATTTGTACAACTTGAGGATCATTTTTGAACAATTACAACAATATAATTTAAAGATGAATCCCTTAAAATACGCCTTCGGCGTCACCTATGATTAATTTCTAGCATTCATTGTTCGTCATTGGGGAATCAAGATCGACCCAAATAAGATTAAAGCTATCTTGGAAATGCCTCCTCCAAAAACCTTGAAACAACTATGTTCCTTCCAAGGAAAGTTAGCATAACTTAGATGCTTTATTTCTAATCTCTTAGGTAGGTGTCAATCCTTCTCGACATTAATTAAAAAGGATGTCAAATTTTTTTAGGAAGAGAAATGCCGGCGGGCCTTTGAGGACGTGAAGCATTATTTAATGACACCTCTTATTTTGGCAGCCCCTATCCCAGGAAGACCATTAATACTTTATACTATGGCCTTAAATGACTCTCTCGGAGCTTTATTGGCTCAGGTCAATGACTAGGGTAAGGAAAACACCCTTTACTACTTGAGTCTCTATCTAATACCGATGAAGGTAAAGTATCCACCTACTAAGAAGCATTGTCTAGCTTTAATTTTTGCCTCCCATAAGCTTAGACATTACATGCTCTCTCATAAAATTACCCTAATTTCAAAAGTTAAGACATTACAATATTTGATGACTTGACCTACACTTTATGGATGTTTAGCAAGGTGGTCAATGATCTTATTGCAATTTTATATAACTTTTGTTCCCCTTCGCGCTATCAAGAGACACATTTTAGTAGATTTTCTAATAGCACACCCACTTAATGCTGAGCTATCAGATGAGTAGATACTGTAAGTAGATATGTTCAGTGATAGGCATTGGGAAATGTACTTTGATGGAGATTTTTCAACCAAAAAAGATAAAGGATCAGAAATGGTTATACCAAGCAAAGCAAGAATTGGTCTGATTTTCATCACATCAGATAAGAGTATGTTGAGATTCTCCGACCACCTTACAGAGCCATTCACAAACAACATAGCAGAGTATGAAGTATTGATCATTGGGTTAGAATTGACAATCTAAATGGATATAATAGACATTTCCATCTATGAGGACTCACATCTTGTCATCCAAATAAGATGCTGAACAGTATAAAATTTTGAAGCCAAGACTAGCAGAATACCATCGGTACACAATGAGGCTGCTTGAATAGATCTCTACTGTGACTTTCTACCAGATTCCTCGAGGAGATAATGCCCATGTCAACGAAAATTCCATGTCCATCGGAGGATTCCATTGACAATACAGTACAAGGAAGACGGGTTTTGTCTCGGATCGACCTCGACAATTTACATAATCTTTAAAAAGAAGAAGGAATGGTGAGTGTGGTCGCTGACATTAACAAAGACTGGCACAAGCCATTAATATAATATTTACAAACTAGAAAGCTACCAGAAGACAACTCTAAGGCTTATCACATCACAAGAAGAGCTATGTCATAACTTTAGTGGGTGATGTCCTCTACAAAAGATTATTCGATTAGATGTGGTTGTGATGTTTAAGTAGAACTGAAGCATAGAATATTGTCAAAGAAGTACATGCCGGATTGTGTGGTGCTCACTAGTCAAGACCAAATATGAAAATGAAGATCAAAAGACTTGGATATTATTGGCCAGTAATGAAATTCAATTGTATGAATATAGCTAGAAGGTGTCACCTTTGTCAAGGGCATGGGGTGGTCTTACACCAACCTCTGAATGTGCTACACCCAACCGTTGCCTCACAGCCATTTGAGTGTTGGGAAATGGACATAATAGGTTTGATAAACTTTCCATCCTCTAAGGGACATAGATTCATTCTTGTCGCTACGAACTACTTCTCCAAGTGGGCAGAGGTAGTGTCATTATGAGAGGTTACAACAAAGCATGTTCTGTAATTTTTTAAGAGCCAAATCTTCTACCATTTTCGTGTAACGTGGATAATAATTTCCAACAATGGGACAACCTTCAAGAGCACAAAGATCAACAACTTCAAAGATCAACAACTTCGATCAACAACTTCGTCAAAAGACATGGGATATATTGAAGATACTCTACGATTTACTATCCCAGGGCAAACAGACTGGCTGAGGCCTTCAATAAGACACTCGTGCAAATCTTAAAGAAGACATTGGACGAAAATAAAAGAGATTAGCATAATAAACTATTAGGAGTTGTGTGGGCATACCAGACAACTTTCAGGACTCTCACTCAATGTACACCCTACGCACTTGTGCAAGGGCCCGAAGCTGTACTACCGTGTTGACCTCACTTTTGGTTGAGGTTTAGAAAAC
>NW_018230552.1:0-372 GCF_001263595.1 Phalaenopsis equestris | reverse complement strand
TAGATGACTCTCCTAAAAATACATATTTTGAATGGACAAGAAATATCTTCAATTCAAGTTCAGGTGGTTTAATATTTGAAGGAATAAGACTTTTACTATCATTTTCCAGCAAGTCTAATGCTTCAAATTTGCCCTGAATATAATTTAAATCTTCTTCTTTTACTTCATCTTTAGTATTAAAAATTTCTCCTTGCTTTAATTTATCTTCGAATTCATTCTTAAATTGCTCATTACTTAGATAATTAACTACTTCCATCCTGAAACATTCATTATATTTTTCTATTGCAGGATATTTCATGGCGTTTGCTATATTAAATTTCACTTATTGATCATTAAATTGATCATTAACTCTTATCATTAATTCTCCTTTTT
>NW_018230551.1:0-7811 GCF_001263595.1 Phalaenopsis equestris | reverse complement strand
GTTAGGGACTTAGTTTCTTTCTCCATTACAATCAGTGAGTCTTGTCTTCATACATCGGTAATGTGTCCATGTCCCTTATGGCCAGATTACTCTTCTTCCGTTGAGATGCTTCACCCATTTCTTTCTTGGGTAAGTACGGTCAACTCTTTTAGACTTCAAGACTATCTGTCCAATCACCTTTGAATAGAGAAGTTTAGGAGTTCATTAGGACTTTTATCTTTATGTGGGGATGGACCCGCGATAGGTGTGTGGGTGAACTAGTTTCACCTGCATGATATGCATTGTGAAGTTGGTCCAACAATGGGTCCTAAACTTTACTTTTCTCCTCGTATCTTTTTGAGTTTGGTTCGCTGCTTTGCAAATTAAATCAAATGATTACATTATTTTCTTTTTAACCTTTCCATTTTAATTAATTAAGTTTCCCACTTTTAATTTACCACCTTACTAAATGTTAAAGTCTTCACAAACTAAAATTAAATAAAAATAAGAAAGACTTGCTCAGTCCACAGAGAGACCCTTTTTAATTTTTAGTGTTCGCACTAGAATTACAAGGTATTAGCAAAACACTAACCCTAACACTTTCTTTTTGAAGCTGTTGTAATGGCGTTCCCAAAGCTCACTTTCTCAATCAACTTTCTCACTAGCCTCAATGCCCGCAATGTTGCCCCCACCATCAACTTTAGAGACGAATTTGACAAACTCGAGATCGTACTTGGAAAAGCCCCATTTGTTGTCATGAAAGTCACCGCTCTGAAAGTACAGGACCCAGCTGTTGACTTTAACCTAAATTGTCCTTAAAATTTCCCTTCCTATAAGTAGGTGAAGTTGACTGCTACCCTGATGCCTGTCAAGTTCCTTGTTCCTTTGTCTGTCCGCTCAAGAGTTGTTACACCTACTGCCGCCACATTCACTATCAATGTGCCTACCAAGTCATTTATCAAAGGAAAGGATGTTATGATTGTTGAAGACACAGTAGAAGGATTTACCGCCCTGCCATCAATATTTGATATCGGGTCTAGTTCAAAGTCCGTACCAATAACTAGGTCACAAAGAAGAAACCATAGTCAAAAGATTCAGAGGGATACTAAATCCCATGTTCTAGAGAATGTGTCTGTTGATGAGATTCCTCACCAAGAGGAACTCAGATTGCCTGAGACCTCTTCGCTTCTGTGAAGGAGTAGGTTTCACCAATTATTTGGTACTAAGGGTATGAAAGTATTTAGAAGATTGTTGCTGCTTTACCATTACTTGGTGTTCGTGATGAAGAGAGGTAAAAACCCACTTCTATCATCAAATTCTGTACAACATTTCAGATATTGGCTGTTACAGAAGGATGTTCAGTTGTTAAGCTACTTAAGCGGGTGGGTTGCATGGTGCCACCTGAATGAAAAAAGATATTTTGAAGGATGTTAGATCTGTCAAACAGTCTCAAAGATTAGATGAAGTTTTGCCAACTCACATTCCCATAAGATTCCGTCTAGGAAGTTGAGTTGTTACTGCCGTCACTACCACTGATTTTGTTACTACTGCTGCTCCAGGGACTGCAGGATATCGACCGACCAAGTTATGTCTGGGTCCAAGGATACTACTAGTTGTTGCATATAAGATTGTTCCGGAAAAGGAGAAAGTAAAGAAGTTTCTCGGTGTTGTATTTGGTTTGCACCGTAGGGAACATGCCTCTGTTCGACACAACGATGCCTCAGTTGAGACACCCCATCTTAAGAAATCACCATTACAGAAGAAGGTATGGGTGCCTAAAATTGCCGTACCATTACATTTTGATGAGATCGTAGGGAGGGAAAGATTATGGAATGAAGCAAGACTTCATTGTATTAGGTGTCATTGCGCTCATTGCTACCGAGTCCAATGTAACGAGGGAGGATGTTCAAGAGAGTCCTCCGGATCTCAAGATAATCTAGGAAAGAATAATTGAAGAAAAAGTTAAAAATCTCAGGGTCGAGATTTTTGAGTTAGCCAAAGAGCATGGAGTAGCTATGGATGATGAAGATTTTGATTTTAATAATTAACTCAATGAGGAGTTTATGGATATTAATGTCATAGAGATTAGAGTCAATACATCTGTGCGTGAAGCCCAACCGCCTATGGAAGGGAACACCACCAATTATTTGTGAAGGGCTGTTTTGCTAAGGGACGAGTAGATCAACCAGATGGAGAAAAGGGTGGAGGAAATGTCTTCTACCATAATGACCAAGGCTATGATGCATGAGGAACCACAATCTTAGCAAATGGCTTTGTTAGAGGGAAATTAGCCCAAGATCTTACACATTATCGATGAAAGGAGAGAAGTAACTTCCGCAAACAGAGATGAACAACAAAAGAAAGATTCCACCCAAAGTATAAAGCCAGAGAAAGATATTAAGTAGATGGTCTAACAGAAATTTCAGGAGGCCTTAGTCCAATATAGGGGTGGTGTATCAATTTCAAAGTATAGACCATAATAAGAGGAGTTTGATGTCATGCCCTACCTTAAGGGTTTTGTGTTACCAAACTTTAAGGCGTTTGATGGGACCAAAAGCATTTTGCCCATTTCTAAGCTCATTATTGCAGTGTTGAAGGTAGTGAAGCCTTACTCTTCCATCAATTTGTTAGCAGCTTGTCAGAGATAGCATTTGATTGGTATGCCGAGTTGCCTGGAAGATAAGTGAAGACATTTACAAAGGTTGAGCACTTGCTCATGAAGAGATTTGCTAGAGCATAACATCATGTTACTATTGGAGATCTCATAGTGGAAAGGTAAGAGCCTAATGAGACTTTGGTGGATTATATATTGAGGTGGAGAAACTTAAGCATAAAATGCAAGCCTCAGCTACAGGAACAATATGTGATTGAGATTCTACTCAAAATCACTAATGGATCAGTCGCTTTCATGTTTAAAGGACTCACCATCAAGTCCTTTGAGAAACTGCTAAGCAAGAACAACAGTCTATAAGAAGAAGTCAAACACATGGAGTCCCAGGAAAAGGCTGAGAGGCCTAGACCTACCAGAGTGTTTAAGAAGAAGTCTAAAACAGTAGCAATAGGGGATAAAGGTAAGCAACTGATGAGGATTCAGGCCTAGCATTCTCATCAGAGTTCCCAAAAGTTATCACAACATATTTAGCCTCAGTAGCTGTAGAAAATGCAGTAGTATGGCCAGTCTTGCCAGCAATTATACCAGAGATGGTTGTACCGTGCAGATGGTAGATGAAGTCCAACTTTTTCAGATCAGCTGAACAAATAGTATTCTTTCAAAGTTAAAACTATGTTGAAGACGTTAAAAAATTTAACGAAGATGCCTGAGTTCATATAACTAGAACCAAAGAAGCCATATGAAGTTGAAAAGAAGGATCATCCTAATTTCTACCCCTATCACAGGATGTTGGCACACACAATAGTGGGCTATTTCAATTTCAAGGATTGGCTCAAGAGAAATCTTAAAGAAGGAAATATAAAAATCCAAAAATAATATTTAAAATAACATGTAAGAAGTTATGCAAATATGATTTTGGCCAAGCCAATCGCTTTGATAGATCCGTATTCAGAGGAAGATGGATGGAGAACAATTTGGAGCCATACACTTCGATAGATCCGTAGGTAGCCATTTAGAGTCTATAGCCTGCCCAGCCCTAGTTAAAGATTTTACTAGAGAAATTGCTATAGACGGAGAAGAAGAAGAACGTTAGCATGAAGGCTGATAGCGTGGGGGGTAGGACAGGGGCTACATCTGTTAGATTGGTTGTCTCAGATTCGGGGAAGAAAATTTTCGAACCCTTGACCATGTATAATCTCTTTACCCCACTAGCGTCTTTTAAATATAATGATTATGATTTTGGTTGCATTCTATTTGTCTCTAGTGATAACGTAACTAACTTTGGCCAATCTAACTCCGATCTCGATTCCCAATCCGATCCTCACATCATATTTAAGCTTAACGGACATGCCGATAAGAATGAAGAAGATATCGACAACACCGTTTATGATAGCATTGGGAGTGAGGAACCAGTCCTCAAGTACCACGGTGCACTGCTTGCCATCAACTTGGATTTCTCAAATGTAGAAGAGACACTAGAAGTCTTACCTTCATCATCGCAAGAAGAAGAAGAAGGGATTATATAAGTAAATCTAAGGAGTGAAAAGCTTTTACCTATGAGAACAGCTCCAATGGATAAATGAAAACAAATAGTTACTAGAGAAGAGCCACCTCAACCTCTGCCAGTGGAAGAGACACATAACCAAGTAAAGATTGGATGATTGTATAAAGTGGATTATAATGTACTAGCTCATCTTATAAGGTTGTCGACCAAACTATGCATCTACAATGCTCTGATCTTGTCAAAGGAGATGAGTGTGTCTATGGTTAGTACTTTACTTGATCCAGAGATTTGTTTAGCTCAGTTAGCCAGTATATCCTTGGATGAAGTTTGTTTGTTAAAGGAACAACCTGGGATGAACTTCACCGATGAAGACTTGCTGCTCAGCACCACCGACCACAACTGACCGCTCTACATCTCTGTTAGTATCGACAGATTTGTGTTGTTCAGAGTTTTAGTAGATCTGGAAGCGTCACTCAACTTAATGAGTCTACAGACATTGACATACTTGGATATTGATGTTCAACTGATAAGTTCAACCGATAAGATGTTGTTAAAAGGATTTAACCAGAAGGGAGAAAGAGCCCTTGCATTGATTATGTTCTTAATGAAAGTTGGAGAGCTATTAACAACCTCAAAGTTTCATATCATCAACGCAGAGACCTCTTTCAATGCTTTACTTGGTCGACTAATGATTCACAAGTATAACATGGTTTCACCATCTCTAAATCAGTGCATCAAGTATTCTAAAGATGGAAAAAAACAGTATATCAAGGGAGATTTACAACCATTTTCAATTTAGTGGGCATCCACAAAGTCTCCACCTATTACGTACCTCCAAAGAAGACCATCTTTTCCCAAAAAATTGTGACAAGTAAAATAAAGATGAAGAAGAATTATAGGGAGGGAACCATTCAACTTCACTTCAGCAATCTTCCACCACTCCTTCACAACGAGTTGGTGGGTCTTTTTGTACACGTATCCAAGAATTAGGCCGGGGATGTGGATGAAAAAGAACCAACACGACTGTTGAACAGACTAGGGCAACCATCAGTCTTGATGTGGAAGAAAGATCTGAGGAAGAAATGATGATAAAATAGAAGAAGCCTCTATTCGAGAATTCCTTATACCCGCAAAAGGTTGAAAGCTTAGAGGTCAACGGCGTTCATAGCATTGGTTCAAAGCCAGTCAAGTTTTACCATGCTTCCCCTTCTTCTAATTCTACTTCTTCTAATTATTAAAATCACGTAAATTTGGAAGAGGATTCTAATGAATCAATGGAATTACCTTTTGGTTACTTTTATCCTTATGTACAATTCAATAGTGATATGTGTTAAAGAAAATGCCAAAGAATAAGCTACAACTCTTTAAAAAATTGTGGAATGTTAAAAGTTGAGCTCCTAACTCGAAAGAAGATATCATATTTGGTACGATAGGACAAGTTGATGATTCAAAATTTTACATGGTTATTACTAGAGGATTAGAAGAGGATTGACTTGATGTATAGGATGACTTTGAAGATTAGTCGATAGATGATGCTCCACCAGAATTTGAAGAAGAGATTAAGTCAACAGTTGATGAATTGAAAGAAGTTAACCTCAGGACTGAGGAACAATCAACCTCGAGACTGAGGAGCACCCCAACCTACCTTCATAAGTACCATAGAATTGATAAAGTTATTGTCAGAATTTAAATAATATTTTGCTTTAAAAATATGATGAAATGCCAAGGCTATCAAAAGAGGTTACAGTTTACAACCATGGGGTGGACAAAGATACGACCCAGGTGAAACAAGCTCCCAGAAGGATGTGCCTCCAGATAAAGCAACAAGTTATTACTAATGTAAAGAAGTTAATAAATGCTAACTTTATGTGGAAAGAGCAATACCCCACATGGTTAAGAAAAAGAATGGACAAATTGGTATTTGTGTTGACTTCAGGGATTTAAATAAAGCGTGTCCAAAAGATGAGTTTCCGTTATTGATACCAGAGTTTATGGTGGACATCACTTCGATGCATTAGATTTTATCTTTCATGGATGGATTGTCATGTTACAACCAAATCAAGATGGATCCAGAAGATGCAACACTTACAGCTTTCAGGATGCCAATTAGGATTTTCTGCTACACAGTAATGGCCTTTGGATTGTAGAATGTCAGAGAAACATATCAATGAGTTATGACAAAGATCTTTGAAGACCTCATCCATAATCAAGTGGAGTCCTATGTGGATGACTTGGTCATAAAAAGCAAGCAGAGAATAGACCACTTGTACGATTTGATAATCTTGTTTGAATGATTACGACAATATAATCTTAAGACAAATCCCTTAAAGTGCATCTTCGACTTCACCTCCGGGAAATCTCTAGGATTCATTGTTCGTCATCGTGGAATTGAGATCAACCCAAATAACATTAATGATATCTTAGAAATGCCTCCTCTCAAAGCCTTGAAATAACTACAATTTTTTAAAGAAAGTTGGCACACCTAACATGCTTTATATCTAATCTCTCAGGGAGATGTTAGCCCTTCTTTGCATTAATTAAAAAGGATGTCAAATTCATTTAGGAAGAGAAATTTTAGCTGGCTTTTAAGGACGTTGAGCAATATTTAATGACACCTCTTGTTTTGGCAGCCCCAATTCTAGGAAGAGCTCTAATACTTTATACCATGGCCTTAGAAGACTCTCTTGGAGCCTTGTTAGCCCACGTCAATGACTACGATAAAGAAAATGCACTGTACTAGCTGAGTTGTTGTCTAATACTAATAGAGGTAAACTAGCTGCCTATTGAGAAACATTGTCTAGCTTTAGTTTTCACTGCACATAAGCTTAGACATTACATGCTTTCTCATAAGGTTACCGTCATTTTTGAAAGTTAATCCATTGTAATATTTGATCACCTGAACAACACTTTTCGGATGTTTAGCATGGTGATCAATGATTTTATTACAATTCGATATAACTTTTGTTCCACTTCGCGCTATCAAGGTACATATTTTAATAGATTTTCTCGCAGCAAACCCACTTCTAGTTGGGTCCCCTCTCAATGATGAGCTACCAGATGAGGAGATACTACAAATAGAGATATCCAGTGCCAGTCGTTGGGATATGTACTTCAATGGAGCTTACATTAAGAGAGACAAAGGATCAGAGTTAGTTATACAGGTAAAGTAGGAATTAATTTAATTTTCATCACACCAGATCAGGGTTTGTTAAGATTCTCCAATCACCTAATAGAGCCATGCACAAATAATGAAGTAGAATATGAAGCATTGATCACCGAGTTGGTTTTGACAATCTAAATGGATATAACAGACATTACCATCTATGGCGACTCACAACTCGTCATCCAACAAGTCATTGGATAGTATATGATTTTGAAGCCAAGATTAACAGAATATCATCGGTACACAATGCAGTTGTTAGAAAATATTCTCAGTGTGACTCTATACCGGATTCCTCGGGGAGATAACACCCATGACGATGCTCTACCGAAACTTGCTAAGAAACTGGCATGTCCACCGGAGGATTCCATTGACATTACAATACAAGGATGTCAAGTTTTGTCTCAGATCAACCTCAAAAATCTACACAAGCTCAGAATAGAAGAAGAGATGATGATTGCAGTAACTGACATTAACAAAGTGTCGGCGTTATTTCAGGGATGGTTTTGTGGGGTTGCCCGCAAGAAGCTGTCGGTCATCGGAATCGAAATCCCGTC
>NW_018230550.1:0-226 GCF_001263595.1 Phalaenopsis equestris | reverse complement strand
TTAGGTTTTATTATCATGGGTTATTTTCCTCTATCTGTAAGAGACACATTATCATCTATATTTTTGTACGTGTTTTAAGATTTCAATTGCTTAACATCCACTTATAGTTGCTACAATGTTGAACAACTTTTCAAAAGTTTTAATGGTAACTGCTTTTAATAATAAGGTTGCTGGTCCATTAATAATCTTGCGAAGAATCTCAACAGAACATTGTTCACGTAATTCA
>NW_018230549.1:0-211 GCF_001263595.1 Phalaenopsis equestris | reverse complement strand
GAGCGAAAATGACCAAAATGTGAAGGATTGAACTAGGGCGCCAACGACGCCAACAACGAGATTTTCCTGAGACTCTATAATTAATTCACTTATAAGGCCCGCATAGGGCCCGCCGACGGCGTCCTCGAGGCCGCCGACAACGAGATCGGTGGTTATGTCCAGTTAGGAATTGAATAAGGATGAATTTTGAAGGGGTGCTTAGGCAACTCTT
>NW_018230548.1:0-1003 GCF_001263595.1 Phalaenopsis equestris | reverse complement strand
TGCAAATCATTTTCAAAATAACATAAATGTTTACATCTTATGCTTTCTGAAACACATAATATTTTAAATCAGTCTGATAACTCTGATTTACTACTAAAAAAGATTGATCCAATAATTTTAATTTTTACTTTGAATCAGTTTGATACGTCTGATTCATAACTTTTAATAATTGATTTAATAATTTCAATTTTTATATCAAATGAGTTCAATACTTCTGATTCATAACTTTTCAAAAGATTGATCTAATAATTTCAATTTTTATATCGAATCAGTTCAATACTTCTGATTCATAACTTTTCAAAAATTGATTCGATAATTCAATTTTCATATCGAATCAGTTCAATACTTCTGATTCATAACTTTTCAAAAAATTGATCTAATAATTTCAATTTTTATGCCGAATCAGTTCAATACTTTTGATTCATAACTTTTCGAAAATTAATTCGATAATTTCAATTTTCATACCAAATCAGTTCAATACTTCTGATTCATAACTTTTCAAAAATTGATTCGATAATTTCAATTTTCATATCAAATCCGTTTGATATTTCTGATTCAAAATTGATCCAATAATTTCAATTTTTACATTAAATCAGTTCGATACTTCTGATTTATGCTTTGTCTAAATTAATCGAATAATTTTTACTTCAAATTAGTCTGATATTTCTAATTCACATTCTTTAAGAATTGATCCAAAAATTTCAATTCTTACTCTAACATCAGTCCTACACTTTTGATTTCTTTTATTGAAAGTCAGTTTCAAATGTCTGACTTTCCTTTGATATCAATATTTGTATCTTGAATCCCTATTTTGAGGTCAACCCTTACATGTTGATCCCTATTAAGAAAAAACAAAACAACACACTTAACAACACACTTAAAAACTTACTCTCCAATCCTCAGTGAGAGTCCTCACTTTCTGATTTTGAACATACATATCCATTTGCTAAAAAAATCCCCAGCAAAAGCAAATAACATACACAAATTTACACTTCTTTCTAGG
>NW_018230547.1:0-2391 GCF_001263595.1 Phalaenopsis equestris | reverse complement strand
TGAATCAGAAGTATTGAACTGATTCGATGTGAAAAATTGAAATTCTCAGATCAATTTTGAATCAGAAGTATTGAACTGATTTAAAGTAAAAATTGAAATTATTGGATCAATTTTTTTTGAAAATAATAAATCAGAGTTATCAGACTGATTTAAAATATCCTGTGTTTCAGAAAGCATAATGCGTAAAAATTTATGTTATTTTAAAAAAGATTTGCAAGATTTATTTACAAATATCATATAGAGTTTGTGACTCCATAGGAATATCACGGAAAACAAAATTATGTAAAATGTGCAATTTTGTGGGGATGTAGACCGAATGGGGTTGGGGATGTAGACCGAATAATCTCAAAAAAAATTGAGAAAACTTATTCGACAAATTTAATTTGTTTTGTTTTGTTCTGTTCATCGTTACAAACCAATACATAGTTCAGCACAGTCATTTTTTCAATATATCATGTATATATCTCAAAGATGGAAAGTACATTATGTTATACACATAACTAGTACATCTATGAGTACATAATATAAAATACAAAACAAGCTGTCATCATATCGCTGTCCGCATATTTATACATCTGCATGCCTGCCAATAGAAGATCTTCTCGCAAACTGTGTTATGAGTTATTAAACAAGCTGACCTTCTAAGCTGTTGTTTTGGGATGGCCTAGTGGTGCAACGAGTTTATAACTCATATGGTTGCAACTCTTCAAGTTCAAGATGTGGCTGAAATCTGTATGGAGTTTTGTCATCACTCATCCTTCTGAAAGTTATCGACACTCGACGGTGTCGGACTCCCGGAATGCAATGTTTTGCTATATCGGCTCCATTTCCTTTCAGAATTAGAACGGACCCTCTTGGTAAAGAAATTTTGACAGATCCTCGGAATTCACCTAGACCAATTATCTCTATATCTGTACCGAACATCATACTGCTCTCCGATATGAGGGAGACCGTACAGAACGGACGAACAAAATCATGATGGTCAATATGCGGGGGAATACAATCCCCTTCTTCATAGATATTAATTATGCAACTATTGAGGATGCAATTCGCTGGAATTATGCCCCATTGGACCATCCGTGTGATCATCCATTTTATCATGGGTGGCATTGGCTCCACCTGCTCATGTTGTAAAATTCCTGAAAGATTTCCTTGTTGATCTATCTTATAATTGGAAGAGCAGCCGCATTGTATCGTAATGCGACCCTTACCTCTGATCCATTTTTTAGGTTCGGAATACGTTCTTCCGGATAGCAGTCCTGCTTTGCCTCTGATTCGGAGGTGGAACACACAATTACTTCTTGTTGCTCTGTAAGAGAAAAGACCTCTGTATATAATTCAAATCCCTCTAGAATATTAACATAGTCTCCATCTACTATTTCAAAATATTCGAAAACATTGCATTTAACTTTATGTATTTTTGCAAGCTCGACTCTGCCTGGATATGCTGGATAACGGGCTTCATCATTTAACCGATTATTAATGATTGGTTTCCATGTTAATGGTGGTATTATTTCCACTGGATTATACACCTCAATTTGAGTTAGTGCATGAAAAATGTCCCATGGATGATGTTGAACAGTGTTTGTAACATCGATTGGCAAATCATCATATCTTATCAATTCATTGGCTGATGAGTAATCATCATAATTACCATATTGTCCCAGATGTAAGACATTGCAACCTGGGCATTCTACAAAGGCTCCTGTAGAATGTCCTTGTTCAAGTGATGCAGAATGGCAAGTGGAACAAACCTAACTGGAATTGGAGTGAATCCATGCTGGTGATGGTTCCAGACGCTGTACTGATTGTACTTCATCCTCTGTCAACGGCAGACTGTCAGAAGACTCCCTCATGTTGACATTATACATGTATCCTTCCAGGATCGCAAATAACTTTATTTTTTTCTTTCTGCGCTTTGGCAAGAGCTCTTTGTTTTCTCCAATCAGCATTTCTTTGCTGAGTCCTACGCAATAAGGCGAAATGTATTTTCTGATTATCAGCAACTATCAAATTTCCTGTCGAAGTAGCTATCATGGAAGGCAAACGGCGGCTTGGCCCTTCCATTGGATCTTGTTCTTCAATAATTTCTTTTCCTTTTGAGGAGGAGAGAATCTTGGTGCTGAATTTGAGCAATGAGGGAAATCCCTCTTTTTCTTGTTCTCCAACAACATCCATTAGTGGATTTTCGTATTCTACGTTGATATCATCAAATTTCATATCAAAGTTGATTATTCCGCCCTACGGTACATCTTCTTCGCTTAAAGCGAGGTTTAAACCGTCTTTGAAGGAAAAAATCAGCCGCAGTCTTGACATCTCCTCCTTAAATTAATAGGGAGACATCAGTGAGATGGAGTTGTTTATGAACCAGAACAAAACATAGTTCAATTA
>NW_018230546.1:429-1143 GCF_001263595.1 Phalaenopsis equestris | reverse complement strand
TATTATTGTAAGATTTAATTAAATCAGAATTCAAGCTATAAGACATTTTAAATTAAGATTGAGAACGAGAACAAGATTAGAATTTTATTACCAAATATATTCCGTATAAATTAATAATATTTAATATTAATTTCAATGATTTAATTTAAAATTTAAGTATTGAGATCCCAACTAAAATAATATAATTTATGAAATTTGTATATATGCAATAACATAACTTATAATAATAATAATAATAACAATAATACTTTAAAAATTTTAATCAAATACAAATAAACACTTGCACAATCATATTCAGCTTCGAATAATTATCTAATCAATTAAATAATATTTACTCTTAATCAAATTTTTTTATACTAATTATACAAAATATTAAATTTTTTCACACTATTCAGAAAATTAAAATTTAATATTTTTAAATATATCGAGCAAAACCCCACACGCACAAATAGACGAATTCAAAATGAATCAAACACGAACACAAACACCATATTCACAAACAACTTTGAAAACAAGCAAAGTTTAAATAAATAAATCTGGGAAACAATGAGGACTTGAATGTAAAAACAGAATACCAAATCTGCAGAAGCAGATTATTACTCGATTACACTACAAAACAAAACAAAAACAAAGTCAAAAGATTGCAGCTTTTGTTTTCTACAACATCAGGTTACCGTTACACATTCTGCTGCTATCGTTACACAGTTCAGAAAA
>NW_018230546.1:0-341 GCF_001263595.1 Phalaenopsis equestris | reverse complement strand
AACCCCAAAAAGAAAAAAAAAAAAAAAAAAAAAAAGAAAAAAGTCAGTTTTATTTCCATATGCCTACCATTTATTTACACAGCCTGCTATAGTTTTCATTCCACAATTAGTACTGAGAAGAAATCTGGGCTGCATGCTGTGGTAGACTAAAAAGTTCTCTATCTGTACAAAAATTCCTTCCCCACCTTCAGTCAGGAACTCGCACTCATCCCCATCCTCCTTTCTGCAGAACAAATTCAGGAGTTTCAGTGCAGGTTTTTATGAATATTAATAAACAAAACTGCAAAAAAAGGAGAGATTTTTATCTATTTGTTTACCTCCAGCGGCAATTAATTTCTCAA
>NW_018230545.1:0-332 GCF_001263595.1 Phalaenopsis equestris | reverse complement strand
TCGATATAGAGGATGATTCTACCGATCAGCTAATGAAAGATGCTCCTCTAGAATTTGATGAAGAAATCAAATCAACTATCGATGAACTAAAAGAAGTAAATCTCGGGACTGAAGAACATCCCCGACCAACGTTTATAATTTTTACTCAATGATGAAGAATCTTCAGAGTTGGTTGAATTGTTAACAGAATTCAAAGATTGCTTTACCTGGAGTTATGATGAAATGCCAGGACTGTCAATGGAAGTTGCAGTTCATAAAGTCGGGGTATACAATGATATAACCCCAATAAAATAAGCCCCAATGAGAATGCGCCTTGAAATTGAACAGCAAGT
>NW_018230544.1:0-472 GCF_001263595.1 Phalaenopsis equestris | reverse complement strand
TTGAATCAGTTTGATATTTTTGATTCATAACTTTTTAATATTGATCCAATAATTTCAATTTTTACATCGAATCAGTTCGATACTTCTGATTCAAAACTTTTCAAAAATTGATCTAATAATTTCAATTTTTATATTAAATCAATTCGATACTTCTGATACATAACTTTTCAAAAATTGATCCGATAATTTCAATTTTTATATTGAATCAGTTTTCTAATTCATATCCTTCTAGAATTGATTTAATAATTTCAATTCTTACTTTAAGATCAGTCCTATACTTCTGATTTCTTCTATTGGAAGTCAGTTCCAAATGTCTGACTCTCCTTTGATATCAATATTTGTATCTTGAATTCCCATTTTTGAGGTTAACCCTTACATGTTTATCCCTATTAAAAAATTTCCAACAGAAACAAATAGCATACACAAATTCACATTACGTCTGATGACTTAGAAATCTATATTGGTCTTGTTG
>NW_018230543.1:0-1448 GCF_001263595.1 Phalaenopsis equestris | reverse complement strand
GATATATAATGAGAGAATGAAAGAATGACATGATCAGAAGACAATAAAAAAGGAATTTGAGCCTGGACATGAAATTTTATTATACAATACAAGATTGAAATTATTTCTTGGAAAACTGAAGTCTAGGAGGACAGTGTCATTCACAATTATAAAATTCTATCCCTATGGAGTTAATATTGAAGATCCAAGACTAAAAAGGTATTTAAAGTGAATGGACACATACTGAAACCATATTTTGATGGTTAACGACAAGTTTTTAAAGAAATTGTAATGTTGAGTCACCCAAAGTAATGATTAGGAATGTCGAGCTGACGCCATTAAACAAGCGTTTCGTGGGATGGAACCCATATTTAAGTTTGTTTATGATTTTATCTATTTTTATAAGTATTATTATATACATAAATTTAGGCTTTCTCTATGAATTTTGTGTATTTGAAAGATTTTTATTTATTAACTTATATGGAAAATTTGAGAGTAGTTTGGATTTAAAACGAAATGTTGCACAAATCTAAACTGGCACCTGAGGCACCATGTTCCAGAGAGATGGCACCAAAAGCATCAGATTGGCACCGGAAGATCCGCGGTGATGGAAACGACTGAGGATGATTCAAAAGGTGGTTTTTGACTATTTTTAGCGAGATTTCTTTCTAGTAACTCCATAAAACCAAATCCTAAAGATATTTAAGAGTCGAAAACAAAGGGAAAGCCACCATTTTTCAAATCGTATGGCTTCCCACTCTAAAGAAACCGTAAGATATGGAATTCTCAATTGGAAGAAATTTATCAGTTTTGATGCAGTGAAGATATACGATCAATTTCTTGTGAAGAAGAGACTAATCAAGGAGAGAGGTTTTTTCAATGTAGAATTGAACACACCGAATACTCAAGTGGATGAGATTATTACACAGAGATGTTATGAAGTACTTTGTTACCACTGCTGTTGTAGTTGTTCCTCCGGGTAAAAGATTCTATGTTAATCTTCATGGAATTAACCAGAGAGTCATCTATGTTTGAGGCAAGAGGGTACCATTTACTCCTTCAAGACTAAATGACTTGTTTATGAGTGAAAGCATCCTGATATGTCATTATACCAATTTTGTCCCTACAAGATATAACATGAATGAACTTTATCAATACCTTACTGATGAAGATGCAAACTGGGAGACTAGAGATAACAGACATGTAAGTTTTTCTTCATCATTATTGAATCCTACGTCGAAGGAATGGCATTTTTTTATTGCATCAAAACTACTTCCTACTATGAAAATCAGTAAAGTGATAAAGGAAAGTTGAATTATTATAGTCAAACTGGAAGACCTAATGATGTTGGTGCTTTAATAGTAAAGTTTTTTTTGGGTTTAATCATCAATGGATTGACTTCTATACTGGGACATCCATATACTAAATTCCTATTGTGTATCAAGTCGCAAGTGCCTTATGAAAGTTAG
>NW_018230542.1:8274-8781 GCF_001263595.1 Phalaenopsis equestris | reverse complement strand
TGTCTACTTCTCAGGTTCTTCCAGTTAAAGCTTCTGATAATGAGCGCCGGTATCTCAATTCTGTTAATTATTTTGAGGTGCCTAATGAGCAAGAAATTTTATCTTTTTTAAATATATAAACTCCAACAAAGCCCTTGGACCAGATGGTTTCAACTCTTCCTTTTATGTTTTTCGTTAGGATATCATTAAAAAGTAAATTACACTTGTGGTTCAAAGCTTTTTTAAGGGGAAGATCCTGGGAAGTACTTTACCTCCTCTTTGATTGTGCTAATTCCCAAAGGCACTGATAAATCTAGTTGGGATAAATTTTGGCCTATAGCCTTTACTTCTGTTATTTCTAAAGTTTTGAGCAAATAGATGTTTTCCAGGATTACACCACTCATACCTAATACTATCTCACCTCAGAAGTCTACTTTTGTTAAGGGTTGAGATATAACTGATTATATTTTGTTGGCACAATAATTAATTCAGGATCTCAATAAGAAATGTTTGGGGGGGGGTGGGTAA
>NW_018230542.1:2132-3983 GCF_001263595.1 Phalaenopsis equestris | reverse complement strand
ATGGTCCCACATATCTGTTAAACAGATCTTCGGAGGCTCGTGTTTTGGTTGAACGTGATATTACTCAACCTTTTTGTGACGAGATATGGATTGAGTATGAATTTAAAGGGTACTGACAAAATGTGGTTTTAGAAAATCATTCTCCTTACTATTCACATTGTCGAATGTTTGGCCATATTTCTACACACTGTTATATATTACACCCACACTTAAAAAAAACATGTCTCCTCAATTCAGAGAACATGTCTCCTCAATTCACTGAAGTTAGGCAACTTGTTGGGACTGCTGGGCCTACAGATGAAATTATACGAGTCAATCAGCTTTCCCTTCAGCAGCCTTCTGTTGCATTTAATGTGACTATGCCTCTTATTAGTGATGTTGAGAACAACAATACTTTTCCTGTTAAAAATTTGGAGAATGTGTCTAATCTTTCTTCTGTTACGCTCCAAAATGTGGCTCCTTCTATTATTCGTGTTAGCAATGATGATTTGGATAAATCTCCTATCACGTTTGAAAATGTTGAAAATATTGATAATGAGATAGAAAACAACTCTAGAGTTCATGTTGAAAATTGTGAAAGCATTGAAAAAGTTGTTGAAATGAGTACTAATATTCTTCGTGTTGATGAGGGGCCGATGCCTTTAGACCCTCCTATTGTCATTACTCCTCATAGCTTTACCACTTCTTCTCTTGAAAAAGAGGGTAATGATCGTTTGGAATTTGGCTCTGTTCATTGTCAAAAAAATAATTTGATTCAGGTTGATCTTTCAGTTATTAAGAATGTCTTAGAGGAGGAATGGATGTTTTAAAAGGCTAGTAAGAGAAAAGTAAACGGATTAATGAGCTTATACATCGTGATAAAGATAATATCATTTTTGATGGTAGGTCTCTCTTTAATAGTGTTGATCTCATTTTTGGTTGAGGTTTAGTTTTTCCTCTTTAGTAGCCTAAGGTCTAGCCATAGGATTTTTCTATTAACTATTCTTAGAAATCTAGACATAGAACCCTCACAATTATAAATTCCAAACTCTTCTCTACTCAGCTTTGAAGTTCCACATGTTGCTCTCAACCTCTAAATACTTAGTAGGTGGGGTCACTATAGGGGAAACTCAAGATGAGTCACCCTTAGGATTGCTGGACCTTAGGGTTGACACTGGGTGTTGGTCTACGGCTAAGGCACTCACTTGCAATCACTTACACTCACAATCACTCACAACCCTAAACCTAAACTAAATCCAACTCAAATGTCCATCAATTTGATCTTAATTGACCCCAATTAAAATCCTAAACTCAAATTCACTTTTTATATGACCAAAATAAACCAAGTCCAAGCTTAATTGGCCCATGATTTGAGCCCAATTTTGATTTAGGTCAAAACCCCAATTTTGACCATATGACCTAATCTCACCAAATTGAACCCATACCCTAGTCAATTGGCCCCAATTAATGTTGAAAAATCTTGATAACACTCCTATACATTAGATTCAACCATCAATATGATTTCATGATAGATTAACCATATGGATGTGTTCGTCTCACTAAGACGAGCATTTTAAAAAAAATTCTCTTAATTTGGTTGAGAAATGAGAGAGATCATAAGTCATGAAGGTGAACGACTCTCGGCCTAAGCCATTGGGGACAATGACCACGCGTCGTCCAATCGCGTGTATCAAATGGATGGCCAAGATGAAGCCGGACAACGCTTCTTTCATAAACAGTGGGACACGTGACTGCTGGCATCGACGACGGCGTCAAATAGGAGCGCGCCGCGTGGAGTTTCGGAGCTGCACAGGATCTACATGGTGTCGCGTGGATAAGTAGAAAAATAGGGCTTTTTCTATTTATTTAAAC
>NW_018230542.1:0-2115 GCF_001263595.1 Phalaenopsis equestris | reverse complement strand
CAAACCCAAGCTTTGGTCATTTGCACTCACTTGGACCCTTTCACCAAAAAATGACTTAACCATGTCTAAGCCACCAAAGTAATGATTTCACAACCACAAAAACCTTCCCAAAGACTAGGCTAAACCCTCCTAAAATCACCATGACAATCTATGGACCAATGGATCCACAAATTAAGGGATTTCAACCCATTTTTGGACAAAACTTGAAATATCTCCAACATCATCACTTACCCTTGGGCGATAATCACATTAGCCATCCCTGACTTCCCTGAGCCAAGAGGTGACCAATGCCTGGCCGGCCAACTACCTTGGTGGCTGGAAAATGGCCAAAACCATGTCCAAGATAAGGGATTTTCACCCAATTCAAACCCAAAGGCCGAATAAGCCCAGCTGCTCATTGGAGCTTCTCTGCCCTCCACATAAGCAACTAAATGCACCCCTCAATTGGCCCTAGAAGCCAGCCTAAGACATTTTATTTAAACTTCCCCTCCATGGAAAAAGAGAGAGAGCTTGAAATTCCTTGGGGAAACTCAGTAAAACTTCTTTCAGAGCTTCCTGGAAACCTCTTGAGCTTAACCAAACCTTCCTTAGCCACTCAAATCTATTGCTTGAGTTCAATTTTGGAGCTCAATTTCAAGGCCAAAACAGGACATCCTCCAAAACTCCACCAAATTAAAATTGATTGCACCCACACCATCCCAACATCAAGAGAAGAAGATCCCCCATAAAAGCCCCATCATCCGGCCACCCTAAGGTGGACTTCGACCAAACCCCAAAATCAGACTTGGTCGAATTTTGGTCTAGGCATTTCACCACGACCAGAGGCTCCATTCCTAGGCTTCTGACACCCACACAAAGCTTGTACAAGCATCCAATTGAGGCTACCCCTCTTGCACCAAGGTATTCAAACTTAACCCTAAATCGAGCCTCTTTTAATTATTCATGAATATACAATCAATTTAAGGGTTCATCAACCATATGGATGTGTTCTACTAGTCCATACGAGCATTTTTAAAAAAAATTCACTCAATTTTGTTAAGAATCGAGTGAGATTTTAGCATTTTAAATTGGACGGCTTTTGGGTCCAGTTCATTTCGGACGATGACCCGGGACCGTCAGATCGAGCATGTATTGATCGGGTGGCCCTGATCACGTCGGACAGACCGCGATCCGACATGGGCGGGAATGAGTTGGCTGGTGGTGCCAATCACGCAGTGACATGTGGCTTATTCGACCAGTACGAGGTTGGCATGGATAAGTAGGAAAATAGGGGTCTTTTCTTATTTATTTAGTCCCCAAATCTTCAAAAATACATAACTTTGTGTAGAAAAATCACAAAAATAAAATAAAAATACACTCTTGCTCATTGAATAGAGGAGAATAATGTGGCATAAATGTCAGGTCCAATTGATGCATGAAATATTTTTAATTAATTAAACACTATTTGGAATTATTTGATTCTCCATGCATATTAACACATCACCTTGGCTTGAAACATTGGCATGTTGTAGCCTCTGTCAAGGGAAACATTCTCTGATTTTTCTAAAGTCAGAAGAGGTTCCTATATAGATATCCATATTTTTTAAGTTATTCCACATAATTCCTTCTTCAAAATAATAATGGAAATTAGCATATTGATTATAAAATCCTAAGAAAATTTTGAAAGATCCACCATGAATAGAGAAATCTTTGGAAATAATTTTATGGGTCAAGACATTTAAAATGCACTTAAATTTTACAAACACTAAATCACTAAGATAATCAAATTTGGAAAATATAAACATTTAAATGACTTGATTTTTTATCTCCACTGTGACTTATAATCCAGACAACTCATCACAAAAAATTTAAAATATTTTGAGTTCATTTGACAACTTAACTTGATTTTTAAAGATAAATACCACTCTTGGCATTTAAATGATTTTTAAAAATTAAAATATAACTCAAAAAATTATGAAACTTAGTTTTTTGAGCTCTCTGCGATCAGGGATATTTTATAAAAATCAAATAATATTTAGAATAAAAATTTGATTTTTAGCCTTTTTAAATATTTAAATAATTAAAAAAATCCATAAAATTGATAAAAACAATAAAACTCATGGAAATGTTCTAAAT
>NW_018230541.1:0-810 GCF_001263595.1 Phalaenopsis equestris | reverse complement strand
CCGTAGCCACATTTGGTTGAACGATCTTCTGTAGATAACATTTCCCACCTCCTTCTTGTGATGTGGTGTGCCTCAGAATTATCTTCTGGCAGCTTTCCAGTATGCAAATATTCTATTAATGGCTTGTGCCAATCTTCATTGATGTCTGCAACTGCATTTATTGTTTCTCCTTTTCCAAGTTTTTGTAGAGTTTCAAAGTCGCTTTGAGACAAGACTCGTCTTCCTTAAACCGTGACTTCGATGGAATCCTCCGGGGACATGCCATTTCCTTAGCTAGTTTTGCTAAAGCGTCGGCATGAGCATTATCTCCCCGAGGAATCTGGTAGAAAGTCACCTCAGGAATCTGCTCCAGGAGCTTCATCGCGTATAGATGGTATTCTGCTAATCTTGGTTTTAGAATTCTGTATAGTCCGGCAATTTGCTGGATGGCAAGTTGAGAGTCACCATAAATGTCAATGTTCGTTATATCCATCAAAATTGCCAATTCCAATCCGGTGATTAAGGCTTTATATTCTGCTTCACTGTTGGTACATGGCTCTGTTAAGTGGTAAGAAAACCTCAACATACCCTTATCTGGTGTAATAAAGATCAAACCGATTCCTACCTTGCCTCGTGTAACTGTGCCTGATCCCTTATTATCTTTTGTCTTTTCTGGCTAATGAAGCACCATCGAAGTACATTTCCCAGCGTTGCGCACTGGAAAATTCCATCTATAGTATCTACTCATCCGGTAACTCGTCATTGAGAGAGGACCTAGCGGGCAGTGGGTGTGCATCGAGAAAATCTGCCAAAATCTGTCCCTTGATAGCA
>NW_018230540.1:0-1626 GCF_001263595.1 Phalaenopsis equestris | reverse complement strand
AGGTGGTTTAATCTTAGCAAAAATAATGTTAAACATGATTTTAGAATCATTTTCCACCATCATACAATTTAATTTTAAAAAGATAATAATATGAAGAGCAGCAAGCACAACAGAGGTCTCAACCTGAAGTGAGTAGCTAGCAATACAAGGTGAAGCAAAGTAAGAAATGCACCTACCAGAAAAATCTTTGATAAGCCCTCCCATACCCGTATAGGCATTGGAAAAACTCCCACTATAAAACTAACAAACGACTGTGATGGGGGGGGGGGGGGTGGTGCCCATTTAATCAAAATTGGTCTCTTACCCTTGGCCATAGTAGGAGAGGCATCATGTCCAAAGGAGGTCTTTCAAGCCTTTTTAAAATAAGCAACCACTAAAATGGAAGTGTTAGAGGGGATGTGACCAGTAGCTTCATATTTATGACTGTTCCTCGCCATCCAGATAAACCATAAGACAATAACAGGAAAGCAGAAGTGCTTGTTCAAAGAGAGTTCAAAGCCCTTCCAAATCTCTATAGCTATTTTGAAAGTCAGATTAGTGGGCCAATGGATACCAAAATAGCACCCAACTCGACGCCAAACCTCTTTAGCAAAAGAACACTAAAAAAAGATGATTAAAAGATTCAGTACCTTTTACAATTATAACAGTACGAGGCAAGTTCAACTCTTTCAACTTAAATATATCATCAAGAGGGAGCAACTTATGAAAGTTTCTCTAAAGGAAAAAAGCACTAAAAAAAATGATTAAAAGATGCCAAATAAAAACATGTCATTTCATGGAGTAAAGGAGTGCAGGTTTGAGTAAAGCCATTTTGTGACAGATGTACTGACATGATTCTTCCAAATAGGAACAACCTTATCTTGAGGTTTAATGGGAATTTTAGCTAAAGCAGGAGCAATTTCACCAACTAAGGAATTCAACATATCAAGATTCCAATCACCATTAATCCAACAATCCGTGACCAGCAAATTAGCATCATAATATTGAGTTGGCAAATTAGAAAATGTAGAGAGACCCCATTCATCCTTCCAAAAGGTAAAACTACCATCAACAATGTCCCAAAACATAAAATGACAGCTACATCACATGCGACAATGATGGCTTTCCAAAGCCTTATCTTGAGGTTTAACGGGAATTTTAGCTAAAGCAGGAGCAATTTCACCAACTAAGGAATTCAACATATCAAGATTCCAATCACCATTAATCCAACAATCCGTGACCAGCAAATTAGCATCATAATATTGAGTTGGCAAATTAGAAAATGTAGAGAGACCCCATTCATCCTTCCAAAAGGTAAAACTACCATCAACAATGTCCCAAAACATAAAATGACAGCTACATCACATGCGACAATGATGGCTTTCCAAAGCCTTATCTTGAGGTTTAACGGGAATTTTAGCTAAAGCAGGAGCAATTTCACCAACTAAGGAATTCAACATATCAAGATTCCAATCACCATTAATCCAACAATCCGTGACCAGCAAATTAGCATCATAATATTGAGTTGGCAAATTAGAAAATGTAGAGAGACCCCATTCATCCTTCTAAAAGGTAAAACTACCATCAACAATGTCCCAAAACATAAAATGACAGCTACATCACATGCGACAATGATGGCTTTCCAAA
>NW_018230539.1:3517-4101 GCF_001263595.1 Phalaenopsis equestris | reverse complement strand
GTAGGAAGAAGAAATCTCTCATTTGTCTCCTTCTCCAACACTCTTAGAGAGAGTTCACACTTAATCTCACCACAAAACATCTCACCAAAAAACTCTAAATTATAAGAACAATGGACTCTAAATGGTTGGGGAATGAAAAATGGAAGAATGTGATGCGTAGAAGGTTGAATTGGGAAGATGAAATGTCAGATGAAATGTCAGGAAGAGTCACTGTTTTGATCAATTTTGGCCCCAAATAAAGCCTAGAGTCGGTTCTCCAAGAGGTGCCTCCAAAAAATCTTCAAAAAGCTTCCAAATTCGTCAAATCTTCTAGAAACAGAGGCTGAATCGACATTGGCGCCGTTGGCGCCCATTTTGATGTCGTCGACGCCAGTGTTCTGTAATTCAATTTGCTACTCTCTTTTAAATGGCGCCGTCGGTGCTGAACAAATTTTTAACTTCTTCATTTTTGCTCCAAATTCATCCTTTTTGCTTCAAGTCCTAAAATTCAACAACCTGCAAGAAAACATAAAAATACTTTCCATTAAAGTGCAATATCACAAAAAATGAGCATAAAATATGGGTCTAAAAATACATATATTTTT
>NW_018230539.1:0-1904 GCF_001263595.1 Phalaenopsis equestris | reverse complement strand
TCTAAAAGTTCTCGGTTAGTAGGGTCACTAGAAGTAGGGGTCCTCGAAGTAGAAGGAATATCTCTGGTCTTACTTCCAGAACTCCAATCAACATGAGATTCATATGTCTTTATATTGATAGGCCCAATAGGTTTTAGAGGCTCAATCCTATCTTCATTAGGTCTAAAATCAACTCCTGCCTGCTCACAAAGTGTAAAATTAAGTGCAGGGTGTGCCAAACCACCAGTGGTCTCTCCCAAAGCAATAGATCTAGTGTTCATATAGATAATAGAGCCTACATTTATCCTCGTCACCTGCTGAATGCAGAAGTTCAAGATGAATCTATCTTTGGTCACCTCACTATGATGGTTTATCGGAATCATTCTTCCAGAAATAAAGTAGTGTCAGACCTTAGATACTACATTAAGCATAGAAAGAGGAAAGTTTACCTTAACACCATTTTTGACTTTCCAGGTCCCTCTTCCATCAACAAGAAAAGAAATAAAGTAGTAGAAAATGATTTATACTGGCAACTATAAACATCTTTCAATTGATAAAACTCATTAATTTTTCTTGGAGAAAACTCCACCTTTCACCCACGAACAAAAACAAAGTCGTCAGAAGCTTCAATAAAGTTAGCATAGAATTCCATCACTACACCAATAATCCCATCAGCAGTAAAATAACTAAAATTTTCCCATTATAATATTTTCACTACCGAGCATTAATTAATCGCTCGACTTCTCCACCTGGATTTTTAAAACCACAGTCCAGAATTACTTTTTTATGCTCAAGTAGACCATTGAATCGAGCACTAGCCCTGAAGCTAAAAAATTTTTGTTCATCATAATATACTTTTCATTTTTCCTTTGCTTGTTCTTAGTTCCATGGAAAATCTAGAGAAAATTAGAAAAAATTTGAATAAATTCCAAAAAATTTTGAAAATCACAAAGTAAAACGCTTTATACTTAAATATACTAAGTAAGAGTTCTTCACCAAAGGATTTTCTCAAAATCTCTCAAAAAAATTTTAAAATTTTTGGATTTCAACAATGTGAGATAAATCCTTGGTGAAAATCAAAATTTTTTATTTCAAAGTGTAGCTCTTACCTAGAGAAGATGAAATCTAAAGTTCCTTTGCCTTAAAATTGCCTCAAATCCAAACAAATGCGAGCCCTAGGTGCAAAAATCGGAGGTTGAAGGTGACTCAAAGGGTAAAAATGGCAGTTTATGATGAAAATCACGAATTTTAAAGAGTTAAAGGCTGTTCTTGAGTCGAGGGCGCCATTAGTGGCGCAGGCCAAAAATTCTATTTTTTTGGCCAAAAATTCTATTTTTTTATATTTTTTTCAATTTTCTCCAAAGTCTTTTTAGTATTTTAATTTTTTTTAAACATAATTTTTTATCTATCAGTAATTCATACACAAACATTTTCACAAACAATCACTTTCACAAATAACAACAAACTAACCTTTATATATGAAAATACACTTTTACAAACACATTTTTCTAATCACACTTTTACTCATATTAAGTAAACTAAATTATAAATCAGCTTCGAAATCAAGAACAACACTAAACGCTGCACAAAACAATACACACAATCAAAATTCAGAATCAATCAAAGTTCAGAATTCTAAAGCAAAGCAAACTTAATCAGATCCACACAATCACATTAAGTACATAAGTATTTTAAACTAGTAGAGAGAGTCCAAAGTCTTCAATTATTCTGCCTCATCTTCAGTGCTTTCTCATCCTCTAATATCTCCCATAGACTGGTAATGAATGTACAAATTGTAGAAGGGTAGGTATGGGAATTGATCAGTTGAATTTTCTTCAATCCATCCATTTTCTTTAAACATTCGCACTAATCGTGCTTCAAATGTTCCTGTATGACCAAAATTCTCTTTCATCCCCCAATCTAGG
>NW_018230538.1:0-403 GCF_001263595.1 Phalaenopsis equestris | reverse complement strand
ATGTGATGTGTTTTTATGTTGTGGAACTGAAACATATATGTATAAGTGTTAGTTTATATTTTATGATGTATGAGACTGTTATTTTGTTTAATTGTATTGTGATTTTGTGTTTTGTTAGTAGTTTTATTTTAAAATGCTAGGGTAGCATCTATTGCTCTGTGTTTAGTACTGTGATTTAGTTAGTTTAGAACTTAACTTAATTCTATGTCTTTTGTAAAGTTGAAAATCTTGCTAGCCTAGATCTTAAATTTGAAACTTAGAAAACTGTTATCCTGTATTTTTCTTTTATCTTGTTAGTGTGTTTGTTTTTATGTTGAGACTGTGAAGTAAAAGTATATTAGCTTGCTTTTATGTTTGTACCCACTACATAGAAGTGTACTGAAACTCTACATGTTAAATTGAA
>NW_018230537.1:0-874 GCF_001263595.1 Phalaenopsis equestris | reverse complement strand
TCCTCTATAACTTTTTTTGGATAAGTTATTGATCGGTATCGGCCAGAACTGAAGAGTTATAGTAGTAGGGGAAATTTTTCCCAAATTTAAACATTTAAATATCGATAAGGGCATAAGATCGATACATGCTCCTAAATCACATAAAACCTTTCCATAAAACTTTTCACTAATTGCACAAGGTATAGTAAAGCTACCAGGATCTTTTAATTTTTTAGGAAGCTTTTTTTTGGATAATAGCACTACACTCTTCACTGAGTGCAATGGTCTCATGATTTGTAAAATTCCTTTTCTTATTTAGTACATCCTTCATAAATTTCGCATAACTTGGCATTTGTTCCAAAGCTTCAATAAAAGGAATATTTATCGTTAACTTCTTAAAGATTTTCAACCATTTTGTAAATTATTTACCTGTATTCTTCTGCTTCAGCCTTTGAGGAAACAGAGGTAATGATTTTTCTACAGGAACCTGTGTTTGTTCATTTTCCTGTTGATCATTTTTCATTTCTTTGTTCTCTTCATCAAATTCAGTTTCTCTTTGGATCCTTGTTTCAATTTATTTTCCACTTTGTAATTGAATAACTTTAATTTGCTCTTTATTTTGATCTTTTGGATTAACTTCCACAGTACTCGGAAGAATTCCAGAAGGTCTATTACTAAGTCAGTAGCAATATGTCGTAATTGATTTTCAATATTTCTAATAGCAACCCCTTGATTCTGTATTTGATTTCCCATATTCAACATCACTTCTTCCATTATCAACTTCTTTTCCTTAACTTGTGGGTTAGAATTGGAGTTAAATTATGGAGGATAATAAGTTCAAAACCTAGGATTTCCTTGAATGTTCAGATTTCCAGATGGATTCACCGAATTATTA
>NW_018230536.1:0-6631 GCF_001263595.1 Phalaenopsis equestris | reverse complement strand
ATATTTTTAAGCATATATAAAGTCGCTGTCAGTGAAATTATTTTAAGACATCATATTTCAGAAAATGATATAAAAGTAGGTCTTGCAAAAATTCAAGTGATCACTAATTTTTCTTACTCAACAAGTGTGAGGAAAATTAGGAGTTTTTTAAGACTTATTGGATTCTACAGGAGGTATATTAAAGACTTTTCAAAATTCGCTAAGTATATATTTTATTTGCTTGAAGAAGATGTAATTTTTAATTTTGATAAGGAGTGCCTAAAAGCTTTTGAGTTATTAAAAGAAAAATTAGTCTATACACCAATTATTGTTTCACCATATTGGGAGAAATCTTTTGAACTGATGGGTGATACAAGTGATTATGTTATTGGAGTTGTTTCAAAATAAAAGCATGATGAGTTTTTCAAAGTAATCTACTCTACTAATAGAACTCTTAATGAATCTCAAATTAATTATACCACAAATGAGAAAGAGTTATTAGCAGTAGCGTATGATTTTGATAAATTTAGATCATATTTAATTGAAACTAAATATGTAGTGCATACTGATCATTCTGCTATTAAATACTTAATAAAAAAGAAGGATGCAAAACCAAGACTGATAAGATGGATTCTACTTTGAAATAGAAGATAGAAAGTGAGCTGAGAATCAAATTATTGATCTTTTGTCCAGCCTTGAATTAGAAAAACCACTTTGTTTTGAAAACAAAATTAATGAATATTTTTCAGATAAAGATTTGTTTAGTGTTAATGAGTGGTGTGTTCCATGGTATGCCGACATTGTGAACTTCATTGTTAGTGATATTATATCCTATGGAATGACATACCAACATAAGAGGAAATTTTTATCTGAAGCTAAGACTTATTTTTTGGATGACTCATTTTTAAATAAATAAGGAAAGGATCTTATTATTCAAAAATTTGTGTCGTTAGAAAAAACCTATGAAATTATCCAAAAATGTCATAATTCTGATTTTGAGGGACATTTTGGTGTTGATAGAACAACATACAAAATTTTAAAATATGGATTTTGATTGGCCTACAATTTTTAGAGATGTTAATGCTTATACCAAAACTTATGATCTTTGTCAACGAGTAGACAATGTTTCTAGGAGAAATGAAATTCCCCTCAATTATGTGTTAGCCTCAATTATATGCTAGAAGTTGAAATATTTGGTGTTTCCGGATTAGATTTCATGGGACCATTTATACCATCTTTCAGAAATTTATATATATTGATAGCAGTAGACTATGTATCCAAATGGATAGAAGCTATTGCTTTACCTCGATGTGATGTTAAAAGTGTTGCAATATTTTTAAGAACGAATATATTTTGTAGATTTGGGATGTTGAGATTGATCATAACTGGTGGGGGAAGTCATTTCAGAAATGCAATTTGGAAAAATTATTAAAGAAATATCATATCAACCATCAAATTGTTATTGCTTATCATCCTCAGATAAGTGGTTTGGCTGAATTATCCAATCATGAAATTAAAAGAATATTGAAAAAATCTGTGAATCCAACCAGAATGGATTGGTCAGTCAAACTTGATTATGCTTTGTGGTCTTATAAGACTACATATAAAATTCCTATAGGAATGTCCTCATACAGGCTAATATTTGGGAAAGCTTGTCATTTATCAGTTGAACTTTAGCATAAAGTATATTAGGCTATTAAAGAATTTAACTACAATTTAAAGGATGTTGGTGAGAAAAGACTATTGCAATTAAATGAGTTTGAAGAGATAAGGAATGAATCTTATGAAAATGCTAAGATTTATAAAGAAAAGATGAAGATGTGGCATGATCAGAGGATTCTTACTAAAAATTTTGAGCCAGGGCAACAAGTTTTGCTATATAATGCAAGGTTGAGATTATTTCCAGGTAAACTTAAGTCCAGGTGGATGGACCCATTTGTTGTGATAAAAGTTTATCCTTCTGGAGCTATGAATATCAAAGATCCTAAAATTGATAAGATATTCAAAGTGAATGGTCACAGGCTGAAACCCTACATTTTAGGGGATCCACTTAAATTGAATGATCTTATGTTGTTGGGTCAACTAGAATAAGCACTGGTTACGTCGGGCTGACAACGTTAAACCAAATGTTTTGTGGGAGGCAACCCATAATTATTTGTGTGTTTGTTTTGAATGTTATGTTGTTGTGTTTGATTTAGAAAATTTTGGTTGTATATTGAATATATAATGATTTAATAATGATTCTAAAACCTTAAAAGATGACTTAGACATGTTAAAATGATTTTTTGGATGTTAAGCTGGCCTATGCTAATTAAGCACTGGTGCTTAAGCGCAAACATTTGGCGCTTACGTGCGACAGTTTACTAAACATGATAAATTATGTTTCTAGAAGTTTTAAACATGGTTTTGTGGGTTTAAATGTGGGTTAGTGGTCTGAGAACGTGTCTAGAAGTATTAGGCATGATCTAGAGCCTATGAATAGAAGGGTATGATGAGAAGTCTCACCACACTTCAAATTTATTCCTAGAAGGAGGAAGCTATGAAGAAGAAGTTCATTATTCCTAGTGCGCAAGAGTTATAGAACGATTTCCTAGTTGTTAGATAGTGGAGAAAATCACTAAAATTGAGGTTGATGTGGCTTCAATTGAAGCAAAGGTGATGGAAGTTAATGCACACCTAGAGCATATTGGATGGAAACTTAAGATGCAATTTAGTCATACTAGTTTTGTTGAAGAAGCGGGCAAGGCTATGTATTTGAAAAATAATTGAACTGAAGAAGACACAACCAAAGTTCTTCACCACCGTCCGTTCTATCAAATTTATGCTTTAAATGCCCAAGGAGAGACTAATGATATACCAGGATTCGTTCCACCAAAAGGAGAGTGTAATTGAGTTCTTTGTTTAGTGTTTGTTTGATTGTGTTAAGTTTGTTTTGTGTGTTTTTAATATTATGATTATTTAGTGTTTGTGTTAGGAACTATCTCATCCAAGACTTTTTGGATTGAGAAATTATGTATTGAAAATATATGTAATTGTTTATGAATTAATATAAGTTTTTGTTTGTGTAAAGTTTTGTGTTATTTTGTGTTAAATTGAATTAGTTAAGATTGGTGAATCTTGAGGAAGAGGAGAGTTGAAAGAGAAGAAAAGTTATTAAAGAGTTATAAGACCATTTAGGAGTGATGACTTAGGCTAGAAGTACATGTTACTTAAAACCAAAAATATCAAAATTTGTGCACTAGCTCCTAAGTGCTAAGACCCCCCGCTTAAGCGCAGGCTAACCTGAGAGATTGGTGCCTAAGGGTCGAACCATTCACGCTTAAGCTCCGGTTCATGTAAACCGGTTCGCAAACAGTTTAAAGTGATATTTTTAGGCTAAAAACTCTATTTTTTTCCCCAACTTCAACTTCTACCTTCGATTTTCGTGAGTTTGAGAGCTAGGACATCATCTTAAGTGAAGATTTCTTGGTGTTTTCAAGCAAAATTTGTTTGATTTGATCTTTTTGAGGTAAGGGCTTCACTTTTATGTAAAAATTTGTTATTTTTGCCATGTATTTTGAGCACATTATGGATCTGACTGAAAATCACTATTCATGGTGAAAATTTAAGAACAATCTATGTAAAATACATTGAATTGGTAGTTTAAGCCTTTAGGAGTTAAGTTTAATGATTTAGAGTTGAATTTGGGATTTATTGTGAATTTTATATGATTTTTAAAAATGGCCCCAAGAATGAAGAGGAGCAAAAGAAAAGCTCATTTCGATCCGAACAAGTTCGTTAGTTTGAGAGCTCAAGATAGATATACTGATGCACTTCAGTCAAGGAAATTGATCCCTGAGTGATGTTTTAAGAAGTAGAAGACTTGATTGTTCACCAATAGTGAGAGTGATTTTGTTGTTTTTCTGTTGTGGTCGTTATTTCTATTGTTCAGACGTTCTATGTGAATCTCCCTGAAGTTGAAGATGATGGAGTAATGGTTTCAGGAAGACAAGTACCTTTATCCCCAGAGGTAATAAACTTTTCTATCAATTGCCTTGCTCCCTGAAGTTGAAGATGATGGAGTAATGGTTTCATGAAGACAAGTACCTTTCTCCCCAGAGGTAATAAACTGTTCTATCAATTGCCCTCGAGTACATTATGTTTTATTCAAACTATAGTCTGAATGAGGAGTTGGACGAGATCACGTGCGCTTGCATTGTACGACCGAGTTGTGTCTCTGTAAGTTTTAGCTCGTCAAGCTTTTGTAGCGGTTGTCGTGGAAAGGTGTTAATAATTATTTTTTCTATTAGGAAAACCTTACTTGAAAAAGTTAGGATCTGTGTTTGGCCTTTTTATTTTCTTATTTTTGCTTTATAGTTTTTATTTTCTTTTTGTTCTTACATATGTAGTATTGTTGTTTTTTTTCTTGTAGGTGCTGAAAAATTAACAAAGCTGAAAAGAAAGTAAAAAAAAAACCAAAAATATTGCTATTAATTTATTTCCTATTTTATTCTACATATTGTATGTTACAATTTCATGCTAATTGTTGATAGACTTGTGTGAGTCATTCTGTTATTTGTTGCAAAAGTGGTTAATAAATTTTCATGTTCATGTTTATGTGAGATGAGGCTGACCTTGCCCCTTTTGACCTTGAGATTGATCGCACATTTAGATATCTTAGGATATCACACTTGACTGTTGAATCACTTGTTGAGATGGCTAACCCTAATTCACCCACCATGAAACCACTTAGGAACTATGTCAACCCTTTTATTGAAGAGATTATTATGAGAATCAACTACTCCAATGCTGAGGCTAAAACTTTTAAATTTCATTCCGTCATAATCTAAATGGTTCAAAACAATCAGTTTGGGGGATTTGCCACTAAAGGCCTCAACCTTCACTTAACCAATTTTCTTGAAATGTGTGCCACCTTTCGATGCAGTGGTGCCTCTAGTGATGTTGTTAGATATTGGTTTTTTCCCTTTTTTTCTAAAGGATAAGGCTAAAGTATGGCTTAATTCCCTTACCTCAAGATCAATCACAACCTGGAATGATGAAAGTTAGGGATAAAAGTGTAAAATTAAAATTTTGCACCTTAACCCAAATTGTCTCCTAAATTTAATTTAAAACACAAAATCAAACCTTAAGCACTTAGCCTAATGAAGGTTTTAAGGGGTTGACATCATGATTATCCCTTTAATCATGAAACCACCTTTAATGATCTAGGCTTAGCTCAAATTGAACTTAACCCGACAAAACTTGGTTTAAGTCTGAAATCCAAACTAGACCTAACCCAGGTACACTTAGATTTGATCAAGCCCAATTTAAGTAAATTTAGGTCTGACTCCCATTCGGACCTAACCCAGTTCCAGTCAAACTAAGGTTTGGCCTAGGTCTAACCTAACTTAGACCTAATACAACTTAAACCACCTTAGTTCTAACATAACTTAGACCTGACACAACTTAAACCACTTTGTGTCTAACCCAACTTAGACATAGTTCAACTCAAACACTTTTAGTCTAACTCAACTTAGACGTAGTTCAATCTAAACCATCCTAGGTCTAACCCAACTTAGACCTAGCCCAATTTAAACCACCCTAGGTCTAACCCAACTTAGACCTAGCCCAATTTGAACCACCCTAGATCTAACCCAACTTAGACCTAACCTAATTTAAATTATCATAGTTCTAACCCAACTTAGACCTAGCCTAATTTAAACCACCCTAGGTCTAACCTAACTTAAAACTAGCTCAGTGTAAACAACCTTAGGTCTAACCCAACTTAAGCCTAAATCAACTTAAATTAAATCATCGGGTCAACCAAACCTAACTCAGGTTAATCCAAATCAACCTAAATCACCGGGTCAACCCAACCTAACTTGAGTTAAAACAAATCAATTAAATCACTGGGTCAACCTGACGTAACTCGGGTTAGCCTAGATCAACTTAAATCACCGTGTCGGCCCAACTTAACTCTGGTTGAGCAAAATTAGCTTAAATCACCGGGTTAACTCGACCTAACTCGAGTTGACCCAAATCAACGTAAATCACTGGATCAACCTTACCCAACTTAACTCTGGTTGAGCAAAATTAGCTTAATTCACCGGGTTGACTAGACCTAACTCGAGTTGACCCAAATCAACTTAAATCACTGGATCAACCTTACCTAACTCAAGTTAACCCAAATCAACTTAAATCATCAGGTCAACCCGACCTAATTCAGGTTAACCCAAATCAACTTAAATCACCAAGTTAACCAGACCTAACCTGGGTTAACCCAAATCAACATAAATCATCGGGCTAACCTGATCTAACTCGGATTAACCCAGAATAACTTAAACCACCAACTTAACTCGATCCAACTCAGGTTAAACCAAATCAACGCAAACATCCTGGGTCAATCCGACTTCATGAAAGCTCCGCCGCATACTTTGGTTTTTCCTCACTTCTCTAGATCGTCCACAAGATCTTGGAGAGAGAGCTATTAGGGGAAAAGGGCTATGCAACAATAGACAAACTGGTAACTTCATGCAATGACAATGATAATAGAATAATGTGAACGCCACGTGGTGCTCATGGGCAGCGTGGCGGCGGAAGTGAGCCTTCGTCAATCTATGGAGCCAGGGTATTTTTCTCTTACCTTATGGGTGTAAGATAAGTTTTATTTTAA
>NW_018230535.1:2056-2432 GCF_001263595.1 Phalaenopsis equestris | reverse complement strand
AAGCTAATTTGAAAACTTATGAATCCCATAAAAAAGGAGAATTGGAAGTAGGAGTCAAGAACCTTTTACTAGTAGAGATGTCCCCTCTACAAGTTATGACCTTCCACCTTCTAGTTTCTTTACTATGACTGATTTGATGAATAAGTTAACCTGCAACAAAAGAGTATAAAATTAATAAATGAAAGGATTAGAGGTTTAGAACGTCAACATGATTATGATAGTGAGTACCTTCAGAGGCATTCAAATTTTGAGATAGCTTATTACGAAGCTCAGGCTCGACACTACAGAGGTGAGTCTGATGTTACTTTCCCTGAGTGCCCCCGATATACTCAGTATCAGCCCAATCCACCTGCTGATCAAGGAGACGAAGACATAG
>NW_018230535.1:0-652 GCF_001263595.1 Phalaenopsis equestris | reverse complement strand
ATACCTATTTTACACTATTTTTGATGATATTGAACTTTAAAGAAAGGTATTTTTGATGTTTTGTTGAAGGAATGATGAATTAGGGTCATTGGAGAAAAAAGATGCAAAAAAAAAGCGAATTTGGAGCGAAAAGGACCAAAATGTGATGATTTGAACTAAGGCGCCGACGGCAGACTTTTCCCGAGACTCCAGAATTAATTCACTTAGAAGGCCCGCTGACGGGGCCCTCGAGGCCACCGACGGCGAGCTCGGCGGTTTTGTCCAACAATGCATTGGATGAGGATGAATTTTGGAGGGGTGCTTAGGAAACTCTTGCAAAAACTCATCCACAACTTTAAAAGAAGAATTTAGCCGAAAATTGAAGAGGTCTTGGATGTTAGAAAGGTCCTAGAGGTTAGAGAGGTTCCGTTAGTCAAGAGTTAAGTGTTGGGAAAGTGTAGAGAGCCTAAATTATGAGAAATTTTTTATGAGATTGTAAGAGTGCAGGGAAAGTGAGAGATTTCTTCCTCCTTGTTGCTTTGAAGAGGATTTCTATGTGCTGTAAAGAAAGAAAGAGATTCAGAAGAACTTTGAGGAGTTTCCTTGGGGAAAAATTAGAGATAAGTTTATTTACTTGGTGTAGTTGTATGAATTTGCTTTTATATATGAATTC
>NW_018230534.1:0-510 GCF_001263595.1 Phalaenopsis equestris | reverse complement strand
GGCTCAGGCAGGAAGAGGAAATTGCTGAAAGTACTATGCAATATTGCCACAGCCTAATGAATCAGACCATCAGTGATAGAGTGAAAATTGACAACAATTTATTTACTGACAACAAGAAGTTCACTGCAAATCTACATTTGAATGATATTCCTGATGAGGAGGACATTAAAATTTCTTTCAATTCCATTGACAGTTCTAAATCTGCTGGACCTGATAGGTTTACTGCAGACTTCTACAAGAAAGCATGGGAAGTTATCAAGGAGGAGGTGATCAAAGTTATCCAACATTTTTTCAAAGGAAACTCACTTCCTAACTGCTGCTACTATTATCTTCATTCCTAAGACCTATATCAAGGACAGCTGGATTCATTACAAAATTCTGAGTCTAAACAATGTCATAAGCAAGACCATAAGTAAAATTATTGTTCACAGGCTTCGGCCTGTTCTACCTCAACTTGTCAGCACTAACCAAGCTTCCTTTGTGAAAGGCAGAAGCATTGGGGATAACATC
>NW_018230533.1:0-2458 GCF_001263595.1 Phalaenopsis equestris | reverse complement strand
TGTTGGTCAATTGTGTGATTCTGGTTTCTTAGTTTCAAGTTCTTCCATATCTTGTTATGTGCAGGATCCACAATCTAAGAGGCTGATTGGGACAGATCGTAGGCAAGGGGGACTTTATCTGGACGAGCTAAGAGTTCCAGATGTTACAACTTCCAGTGTTGACCTGTCAACATTTCATTTGAGTTCATCTTCTTCTAAATTTTATTTATGGCACTCTCGTCTTGGACATGGCTCTTCTTTTCATCTAAAGTACATAGTTTCTACAGATGTTTTGTGCGAGTTAAGAACTCATGATATTTCTAATTGTTGTGGTTGTAGTCTTGCTAAATTTTCTTCTTTACCTTTTTCTAGAAGTGTTTCACTTTCTGTTGCACCTTTTAACTCGGTTCATTCGGATGTATGGGATCCATCACTTGTTCTTAGCAAAGGTGGATCTAGATATTATGTCTCATTCATTGATGACTATACTCATTATTTTTGGATTTCTCTTACGAAAAATTGTTCTGAATTTTTTAGTGTTTATCAAATATTTCGTGCATTTGTCAAAACTCAACATATTATTGTTATTAAGTGCTTTTGATGTGATCTGGGAGGTGAGTATACCTCTACTAAATTCTCTAAATTTTTTTCCTCTGATGGGAATTTTCTTCAAACTTCTTATACTAACACTCCTGAACAAAATTATGTTGTTAAAAGAAAACATTATCACATTGTTGAAACTGCTCACTCCCTTCTTTTGTCTGGGTTTGTCCAGGTAAATTTTGGGGGCAAGCTATTCTTACTACAATCTATATTATTAACATAATTCCATCTCCCGTTACTTCAGGTTTGTCTCCCTTTAAAAAACTGTATGGTCACACTCCTGATTATTCCGCTTTGAGAGTTTTTGGTTCTACTTGCTTTGCTCTTCTTCCTCATGTACAACGTAATAAATTGTCTTCGCATTCAGCAATCTGTGTATTTCTTGGTTATGGTGATGGTAGAAAGGATATCGTTGTTGTGATCCCGTCACTCAAAAACTTTTTATCTCACGTCATGTTGTATTTCTTGAGAATTTACCATTGTACTCTATTCCTCCTTCTTCTCATAGCCTTACAAAGTCTGATCTTATCCCAATTGATCCTTTTCTCATAGATACAGATATTGAACATGATCATGTGATTCATCAACCAAATAATTTTGATATAGAGCTTTGCAGGGTTGACACTGGTAGTTCTACAGATCCCGATGCTCCTATCCCTACCGCTCCCCAAGATCCTCCTCTTCCATGTTACCCTCAACATGATCGTAAGTCTACTAAATTACCAGATTTTGTTTACTCCACTTATTCTACTTCTTTTTCTTCCTTTTTAACCTTCATTAACAATTTGTCTGAACCTTCTTCCTATCAAGAGGTTGTTCTTGACCTGTTTGGAAAAAAAGCTATGGCAGAAGAACTTTATGCTTTGCATATGACAAATACTTGGGACCTTATCTCTCTTTCTACAGGAAAACGTGCAACTGGTCCTCGTTGGGTGTACAAGATCAAAACCAAGTATGATGGGTCAGTTGAGCTATATAAAGCTCGTTTGGTTGTTAAGGGACTTTCTCAACAGTATGGTTTGGATTATGAATAAACATTTTCTTCCGTTGCCAAACTAACTATTATTTGTACTATTATTACAATCACATCTTATTCATAAGTGGCATATCTCTCAAATGGATGTTAAAATGCTTTCTTAAAAGGTGATCTTCAAGAGGAAGTTTACATGGTGTCTCCACCAGGCATCTCTCATAATCATGGTGAAGTTTATGAATTAAAGAAAGCTCTTTACGACCTTAAATAAGCTCCTCGAGCTTGGTTTGAAAAGTTCTCTAATTGTGATTTCATCTCTTGGTTTTCATTCTTGCTCGCATGACAGTGCCTTGTTCCTCAAGAGTACCTCCCATGATCGTATTATACTCTCTTTATATGTTGATGACATGGTTATTACTAGGGATGAAGATAATGGGATTGCGGAGTTGAAATTATAATTAGCTCAACAGTTTTAGATGAAAAATCTGGGTACTCTTTGATATTTTTTGGGAATTGAAGTGACTCGTTCTCCTAGAGGTTGTCTTCTTTCCTAATCTAAGTATATTGGCACCATCCTTGAGCAAGCTCATCTCTTTGATACTCGGACAACTGCTGCTCCTTTTGAGCTTAATGTTCATTATTCCTTATCTGATGGTGTTCCTTTGTCCGATCCCACTTTGTATCATACACTTATTAGCAACTTGGTATATCTTACCATCACTAAACTTGATATTCCTTATGCAATACATGTTGTTAGCCAGTTTGTTTCTCTCCTAGTACAGTGCAATGGGTGGATATTCTTTGAAATTTTTGTTATCTTCGGGGCACTCAATTTCAATGTCTTCTCGTTCCTGCATCTTCTTCTTTAGAATTACATGCCTACCCAGATGCTGATTGTGGTGG
>NW_018230532.1:1149-3091 GCF_001263595.1 Phalaenopsis equestris | reverse complement strand
TTTTTTTTTTTTTTGGACAAAATACTTAGGAGATTTAAGAATTAAAACTTATGCCAAATATTGTGCTTGATAAAGTAACTTTTTTCTAGAGTATTTGAGTCTCTTAATTCTAGATATCAAATTAACAAGATTAAAAATATTTTGACTGTAAGCAAATATATTTGGATGATGTTTGACCTCTTGCTTGTCCTCAACCAACATCTGATTTTGTCGTAAGGCTCAACTAAAAAAAAAAACTTGTAATTATGTTTATGAGTGTTTAATTTAAACTCATATTTAAATGTTCTCGTTATTAGTAGTTTTGTATTATTAAACACACTATTTTGACATTAAATTAACTAAAAATAAACTTTTTATAATCTCAAAAATTAATTCTAGAAGCTCCGTGGCCCAGCTATTTTTGTACTTGAGAATTTAAAAAAGTTGTCAAAATTTGCACTTAATCATATAAAATATTTGTAACATTTAGTTGCATATATTTTTAGATAGCAAAATAAATAAGGCCAAAAATCATCTAATCTAAAAAAATTGGGATATAAACACATACTTTTGATGGTTTTCTAGATGAATCATTCCATAGACATCAACATGTACAATCCATCAATGATGTGAAACAAATTATTCTCTCATGTCATAATTTCTCCTCTCAATATAACACATTTACTAGATAAAAACTGCAAATTTTTTTGGCTAAAATTCCTCCTAAATTGCTTAAACTAAGAGGCTATGTTGATGACCCAAAGTTTCAAAAACCAATTTAAAATATCTTAAAACAATATTACACTCAAAAATATTTAAAAAATGTGTATTTATACTTAAATGACTCAGGAAAAGCCAACCCAACTAACATTTGAATTCCATCGATATGTGTCCTCTATTACATATGATAGAATAAAGTTTCATCATTGTATTATTCTTTTATATTTCATCATTTAAAAATTAAATTTCTTTTTAAATGCAAACTGATGTTGATATTGATAGATATCCTTTTTTAATTTAATGTACATAACAATTAGAATTTTTTTTAAATGTATTCTTTTAAGTGCATAGACTTCTCAAGAAATAAGAGGATATGTCTGGAGTGAACATCTGAACTGAGAAAATTCAGAGATTAAATTTAGAAAGCTCGATTACTCCAATTGAGACGATTCAAGTCATGGTCTCATCATATTAAATTTAGAAGGAACACATGAGAAAGATTTTACGAATCAATCCTAAAAAAAATTATATGAAATTGAATGGCTAACATATAACATTAATGCCAAATCTCATTAATTCAATGTCCACAAAAGATTTTTTTCCAAGCCATCATACGTTAGTCAACAAAATATATTTCATTTTGATCTCCCATATAAGCTAGCAACTAGCTAGGGGCTTGTACAAATCTAAGATTACTACTAGGTAACCAAACCATCTTTATGGTGCCACTTGTAATGCCAAGATTGGAAGATATTAATTACTTTCAAGCCCTTTCCATGCAGATGTAGATGTCAAAGCCGTCCCCTTTCCAAAACATTAAATTAATTTTCATAAAACCGACAAATGTTTCACATTAATAATGTTTCCCGTGGTTTATAATTTGGCAGTTAGGCTGGGGCAGCTAAAATTTATTGAATAATCTGTCGATAAAATAATGTTTCCCGTGGTTTATAATTTGGCAGTTAGGTCTGTTTTGGGGCAGCTAAAATTTATTGGATAATCTGTCGATAAGTTAGGTGTGATAGTTATTATAGATTTTTATTTTTTTAGAAAAGTCAGATCGCAATCAGAAAGCTGTCACCGCACCTAGACAAATTCAGTGTGAAAATACTGTTTTCAGCGTTTTGAAAATGCATAAGCTGTCAAAACGCAGTTTACCCAAACATGTCAGGTGCGTTTTCAAAACGCCGCCTTTATTGAATAATCTGTCGATAAGTCAGGTGTGATAGTTATTATACATTTT
>NW_018230532.1:0-1084 GCF_001263595.1 Phalaenopsis equestris | reverse complement strand
GAAAATACTGTTTTCAGCGTTTTGAAAATGCATAAGCTGTCAAAACACAGTTTACCCAAACATGTCAGGTGCGTTTTCAAAACGCCGCCGCACCAAATAAGCTGCCCCAAACAGACCCTTACTCATCATTTGGATTTTTTATTCACCTTTTTTTTTGTATAATGCTAATTAAATGTTTTCTCTATTGAAGTATTGGTCAGATAAGAATGAAATTTGAATTTTGTTAATTCATACTACTTATAATCAGAATTTTGATAGAGAAAAAATAATAATTAGTAATAATAGTTCCGACATTTTTTTTTGTTTTAAAATATTCAAAAAAATGAATATTATTTGCAATTTCGCATGTTTTATAAGTTTGATAACAGCAGTATAAAAAATCTCATGCATTAGAATTAGATCGTCCAATTACAATGTTATTAAAAATAATTAAACTTTTATCTATCTTCTTTATTTTTTTAACTATTTTTTCTCTTAATTTTTCATTCATTTTATCAACATTTCCTTAAATAAAAACATCTTCTATTATTCGTAATAAATGAGACAAAATTAAGCCCATACAAGGGTGACTCTTAACTCATCACACACTCCTAATCATAGAAGCAACGGGTTTTACTTCCGCTTGTTATGGTTTTCTATGATCGCATTAGATAGCGAGAACCCTACGGGAGTGTGGACAAGGATTCCTTTTGTTCATGGTTGCATTTTGCCTTCTAAGTAGAAGCTTCAGGGCGTGAAAGAAATCTCTGGGTGAGAGACGACCGCCCAAACATCGTTTCTCCCAACCCCTTGTTCCCCCTCTAAATTGAGAAGGATTCAGAGGACTGGGACACTTCAGTCGTTTGCGGCGAGGGCTTCCATTGTGTTTATAGTGCCCTGGCTTTTTGTTCCTTTGGGCGGCATTTTATACACAGAGGAAGGTTGTGGTGAAAAGAGTAGGTTAAGTTGGATTTCCTGGAGAGAGCTTGTCCGGTCCAACCAACCTCTCCACCGCGACTGCTCTATAGGTAGAGGGGTGTGCTTGTCTTCCAAATGACAATATTCTCTCTCATCAGGTGTGCGGTCATTACACATACTATGGATC
>NW_018230531.1:32568-33109 GCF_001263595.1 Phalaenopsis equestris | reverse complement strand
CAAACCCCACACCAAAAATAGTGCCGACAGGTGCAAAAGAGTTTTTGGTGCCTAAGCACCAAATCCGACGCTTAAGTGTCGGTGAAACAGAGAAGACTGTGCCTAAGAGCCAAGCCGTGTCTAAGCGCCAAAAGCCTCGCTCTTAAGCGCTAGAGGCAGTTATGTGACAATTTACTTCATTTTTATGAATTTTGAAGGGACATTTGAGGCACCTATTGGCTAAAGAGGGTGGTTATTGATCTCGAAACAGCTTATATGTAATAGTATAACAATAATTCTGATTATCTTTTTCACTTATATTTTCTTATTTTACAAAGGTAGTTTTGGAGAGATTTTCAGGCACCACAAATTTACTTTATCCTTTTTTTTTAGTTTTATTGTGAGAGTTAAGAGTGCTGTAAAAGAAATGAGATTAAAAGAAACTTCAAGAGTTTGGTTGAGGATTTGAGATAAGTTTTTATCTTTTGTTTTTAAACTACTTTTGGTTTTAATCGAGACTTCTTGTTGGTTTGACAATGATTTCTACTTTTAAACTAAAGTG
>NW_018230531.1:19669-32299 GCF_001263595.1 Phalaenopsis equestris | reverse complement strand
AGTGCAAATAAATAGGAAAATAATCTTTGAAGGGTGTAGAGTTAGAGGACTTTAAAGTGACAGGTTAAAGCCCCCAACTTGGTTTATTGTTTTAGGTTCTGATACGAGATGTTAACCTCTAGGTGGAGGGAATCGAGGGAACTCTAGAATGAGAGCTAGTACTTCCCTGCCTAGCTTGTCTTCAGAACTATTCAAACTTAAATTAGCCAATGTTCTTTATAGCATCTCTAGTAAGGGTAAAGAATGATATTGCTCCTATTTGACACAACATAATTTGCATACTTCCACAACATAATTCATATACTTATTACAGATTCTTGATAAAGCGAAAGATATTTTCATATCAAGTACTTTTCTTTTACATAAACTCAAGTTATCTTTAGAAGTTTTATTGTTTTGTCAAAATATCAAAAATTTCAAAAAGAATTAAATTTTACCTACTCTGAAAATATCTATAGCTTAAGTAATTATATTTTTAAAATAGAAGTTTTGTTGATCAATAGTGCATATTGCTAATTTTTCCTGTGGGTTCGATATTCAGGACTTATTCAAAAAGCCCTATATTACTTGATAATGTTACGTATACTTGCGTAGTATCCCGATATATATATAAATTCAAAAGTTAAATTCTTATTTTCTTTAGGATCAAGTTTTTGGTTCTGTTGCAAAGTAAGAAAACATAAGTGAAAAATATCATCATAGATATTATTATACTGTTGCATATAATCAGTATCGGGATCATCTACCAACACCAAAAACACTCTCACAAACTAGAGCAGCTCATCACCATCTTTTTCGAACCTTCCCTTCTACCTCATTGCCTAATTCTTCCATTAAAATATAGGGGATGTTTATGGCCTTGACATCAAACCCCTCCAAAATATTAATTGAACATTCCAAAAGCTTCACGGAGGCTCAACATCACTTCTCGAATAGAAATTGAGTTCCCACACCCTCTAACCTAGCTTAACACCAATCTGAGCCACCTTTTGTTCTAGGTCATAGCTAGAACCAATTTTAATCCAAATTTGAGGAAGGAGGAGCTGCGTAACCTCTGGACGATCCTCTCTATCAAGCTCAATCGATGCCTCACCTCTTGGTACCTCACCTCTTTTGATAAGGTAATGGCTTGAATATAGGGAATTTAATACTTGTATGGATTATTTATTTGAAAAAGGTGCCATGTTGCTGCCTTCATAGGTTTTTCCAATGCATATGTCTTTAAGGATTTGAAAGGTTTGGTATATATGAATAAGCTTAGTTTCCCTTATTTTAGACAAATCTAATGGTTTGGTAATGTTTTGGACAGTGAAATTCTTCTCTAGGATATGTTTGTTTTTTTTATTGTTCTCATTCTAGTTTGCTTTGTAGTGTTGACTTGTTAACTCTTTTGTTAAAATTTGCATTCTAATTGTTTTAGTGCTATTACTTATTATTTTAGGTATGATGACTATTTTTAGGGTTAAGGTTATAATGACTATGCTTAGATCCCTACCTCACTTTGTGGTTAAATTTTCTCAAGTTGTTTATTTATGAATAGAGGTTTACTTTAGGCTGAGTTGTCTTCTTTGGTTTATATGCCTTCTCATGTTTAAGTAGTTGGCGATTAATAAGAAGGTCAATTTACCTATATTTTAATTTTTAAAGGGTATGCTATTATGGTTCTCTTTAATGTTTGGCAATTACCTATATTTAGTTACCCCTTCCCTAGTTGATTGCAAGTGACATGTAGAAAGTATAACAACATTAATTGATGCTTATATAGAAGCTATAATTTATTAGTTTTTCTTGAGTTGGAGCCCCTCTATATTTACTATCACATAAGCTTGGACTTATTTACTTATTTTCTCAGTTTGTTTATTTTCTTTATGTAGGCAATATAGGATTCATGTTACACCTATTATGGATATTTTAGAATATTAAATTTTTTAATTTCCACATTTAGTCATTACTGTTATCTTATTTTTCCATCCTATGAGGTGTTGCCTACTTATTTTATTATCTAAAGTGTTAGCCTGTGATAAGATCATTATTTTTGTTGGTTTATATCACTTTTTAATGAGTGTGATTGGAATATATCTATGGAGCCTACAACCTATCATTGAGTGTTGAACTTGCCTTAGTTGTAGAAATCTTTTAGATGTTTGTTTCAATTCCTAGACACTACTTATAGTCTTACATGAGGCATGTATTCTCCTCTCTTTTATTCTTTTTAGATATATCCCTCTTTATCAGGAGTTATCTTTCATTCAATGAGTTCATTTACTCCATTAAGCATTTTACTTAATGTTATGTTTGGAATTTTACTTCTTAACTTAGCCTCTAGTGCTAATCATGGAAATCATCCATGCTTTAGGATGGTTAGTACCCTCTAATCCTTAGGCCGAATTTTTGCAAGAATTTGGAACCACTTCTTTCACATCAAGGATATGAATTTTTTCTAATTTATTTTGTTGATATATGGTACTTTGAATGTATAATTTCCATTAAAGTGTATGCATTGCTTCCTAAATAGAGTGATGCATTTGAATTTTTAATATTGATCGTTATGCTCCCTAAGTTGAAGTAAAATTACATATAATTATCTTGCATCTTATTAATTTTCTTATTTATCATGATCATACATTTAAAGAAATATTTTTGTTGTGTTGTGTAGGATACAAGGCTTGTGCTATTTGGAGAAGAAAAATAGGCGAATTTTGAGCAAAAATGCTGAAAAATGGGATTTCACGGATCCAACCCCGTGCTTTTGGATCTAGCAAATCTAGCCTGCCGTAGACCTGGATCTGGCAGATACCATCCAACTGCAGACTTGGATCTAGCAGATCCAGCCCAGATGCAGACCTGGATCTAGCAGATCCAACCACACCTGATCTATGTGAGACCACACCAGAATTGGCATTACCACGCCAGCTTCAGGAGTGACTACACCAAAACTGGCATGACCATGCAAGTTTCAGGCGTGACCACACTGCTGGATTACTAGTCAAATGTTGTATGATTTCATGCCTATTTTTGACCTATTGACAGTTTTTGAGCAATTTAATGACTGGTTTGGACCTATTGATAGATTTGGAAAGTTTGCATGCTTATGTTGGACTTCTAATGTAAAATCTAACTATAAAGAAATGCTTGTGTCATGATAGAAAGGTATTTCTTGGCTTATTGGCCTCTTCTTGGTCTTTGGAGGCTTTGGCCTCTTGAGTTGAGGGTTTAGTTGTAGATTTCTATATTGTCTTCTTTCTACTTTCCTGTTTTTTCTTTGTGCTAATTTTTTAGAGCTTTCAAAGCTTGTAAAGAGAGGTTGGTCATTGGGAGGTGGCTTGGGACAACATTTCGATGTTTGAGAGCTTTCCTTTAAGGATCTTCTTCCTTGCTTAAGGTTGAGGTCATAAGGGCTATTTTCTCTATTTTTCCTTCGAATTCTCTTATATTTTTTGGAGAGGACTATATGGGATAAGGAATTTATGCCATGAAAGAGGGAACACTTCATCTTGTAAATTTTTACCTTATATTTATGCTTGCAATAATGATTCCTATGGATTGGTTTTTCTTAGTTCTTCTAATTATACATATCTAATTTCCTTTTCAGGCCTCTTTGATGTATAGATTGTGATTTTTGTAATTTTTCAGATGATTTATTTCCATGTATTGTTTTCTTGAGAAATCAGGGCTTATTGTTGTTGTGTTAATCATCATGATTCATTTGCTCCTAATCTGATTAATTAGGATGTTAACACATTTCATGATCTATGACTCTTGCCCATCACACATAAAAATGAAATGGTTAACCACAAAATTTTGGTAATAATAGACACATTTTATTCATATTTTAATGCCTAGAAAGCTAATCAGAAAAGTATTGTGGAATGACATGGGGATTGAAGGAGCCTTAACTTCTTGGACTCTAGCTTGGTTTTTGACCAAGGCATAGACATAAGAAGGACATTGATCCTTATTGACAACCATCATGTAGGAAAAAGTCTTGGAAAACCACGAACCACCATAATACCATAATCACAGAGGTGCAAGTCTTACATCTCTTAAAGAACCCTAAGATTTCTCTATTGTCAGTTTTCTCTGTTTTCCATCCTCACTGCTTCTATTTCTATTTTAAGTAGGGTTTTAGGAATTTATACCTTGTTTTGATCACACTAAACTTGGTTTAGAAGTTTAGTAAACTAGTGATTTGCCCTCCAGAATAATTCTTAATAATTTTCTCATGGGCTCGATACACGATACTCTTTAACGACATTATTACTTGGCACAAATGCTTGCACGACTGATCGACTTGCTTCATCTTAACTTTTCATGTGATCACTTTTCTACATGGATGCTTATTGTTTGGGTACATAGTTGGAATTACTTTGAAGTTTTTCTCTAATTTTTCTTGGTTACCACATAAGTTCTCTATATCTCTTTTTATTATACTTCTCGAAGGGTTCTATCCCAATGTTTGGTCAAGTTATTTGTTGATCTGCATAATAATTTTACAGGTTAGTGAAGATTTTCCAATTGGTTTAAGTGAATCTCTAAAGTTAAATTATTAGAATCCTCTGAAGAAGGGTCACTTTTTTTTAGTGATCTACATATTCGAGTTCCTTTTATTATTCGAGTGACTCCCTAATTTACTCTCTCAATTTTGGTTTATCTTTGGCTTCGATCTTCTGTCTCTGTGGTTATTTATGTTCCTTTTTTGTTGCTATAAAGGTTTAGTTTTTGGTTATACAAACTTAGTAATTATTTTTTGTTTTTCCTAGGGCATGATCCCTTAGATTTTCTTAGGAGTATTGTATTTTGGGTATAGTTAGGGTTTATCACACTCTTTTATATTCTTTTGATATTTTAATCAAATTTACATTTTGGAGTGTGTTGTATTTTGGGTATAGTTGGGGTGACTAAGGAGCGAAGTCCCTTTGCCAACTGCCATATCAAAGATGACACGAAAAAGGCCGGTCAAGGTTCAGAAAGGGAAAAGAGAACAAAAAAAAAGGAAGAAAAAGCAAACTCTAATAGAGTAGGTGTGAACAATCAAGAGCATTGTTGCTTACCTCTACTATTAAAATTCAAAAATTATTTTGTCATGAAAGTATGATTGATAACATCATGAATAACCAAAGTGATGATGCCAATTTTGAAGTACAACAAATAATGCTCATTAACTCTAAGCACTACCAAAAACTACTCAATTTTTTTTTGGTAGTTTAGATACACATGTATTTAATACATTAACATATTTAATTATTTAATAATATATATTTGAAAAAAAATTATTGCTTTCAATGCTTTCTCTTAGTGAAACTTTTTGCCAAGATAATGGTACAATATTTTATTTTAGTTCTATAAATATTATACTGTGACTAAAAAAATTGGAATAAATAAATAAATATATGGCAATTCATTTTTAATTCATTTTAATATTCAATAAATCAAAAGATAGGAAGACAGAAAGTCAGCTTCACGAGGTGTATAGCTTCAAATACTTAATTCATTTGGACGTTTCTATTTCTCCCATTAATTAATACGTTAAAAATAATAAATTATTTTCATAGATAAGTTAATATTAAATTAATAAATGACGATACATTTTTTAAATAAAAATAAGAAAATTAAATACCCACCAAACAATTCGAAAGGCCCTCAGCGATTTGTCGGCCTTGGTGGTTAAACAAATGAGCCGGGCCCACACCAAGAGATTATTTTAAGGGCCCATTTATATACATCACCTAATCCTTTTATATTTGGACGTCGAAAATTTTAATATTAATTCTTCAATTTTACGCTCGAAATTTTCACATCACATTAAAAATAATATTATTCTAATTTTTAAAATAAAATATATCTTTTCACGTTTAAAAAAAATGATATACATGAAATTATTCTCTCTCTCTCTCTCTCTCTAAAGAAAATTGATATTTGGCAGAGATCCAAATATCGATTTTCAATGCGCTTGGTCCCATGGTGAGAGTTCGCATCCTTTGCCTAAATATTCGATTTTCAGTGGGATCGAACCTGTAACCTGAGTGGACTAGCAGTGAACCCCGCCAACTAACAGGCCACGACTTGTTGCGCGATCAGCCAAGTCAAAATCAATCTACCGCATCCGTGAAGACCTCCAAGCATCCAAAGGTCACTCTAGAGTGTTCACTTTGTTGTCTCCCCACTGCTTGCATCTACAAGTGACTTGTTTCCATACCCTTTTCTGCATAAATACTAAATTATTTGCCAACTCTTCTATCATTTTTAACTTGCATATTATAGGGAAGTATTAATCCACAAGCTTAATTAGGAAGGAATTTATTTTCTTCTCTCAGGATATATTTCACTAATTGTGCTTCCTTCTATTTATATTTCCTGTTTTTCTATTCTTCCCTATTTGGAAGGATTCCTATTTTGTTTCCTTTCATTATTATATATATATATATATATATAAAAGTGTCAGCTATGTAAATCCGTAGGAATTAAATGGTATGAAAATCTTTGTAAATTTAAATGATCATTGAGAATAAAGGCTGACCTGTAGTAAGTGATGGCGAGGCTTCATTTCAATTTTGTATATTTTGAACATTTTGAGTTTAATTTTAATATATATCTTAAGGAGTGTCCCAATTATTTATTTATTTATTCGTGACTATTATAATGAGGGAGTTATCTCGTGGAGAAAATGTCAAACCACAAACCATCCTCTCGTCCACTTGTCATATTAACTCACTAAAAGTTTGTTTGGGACAGTTGTAGCTTATTGAAATAATCTGTTGATAAGTTAGGTGTGGTGACTATTACAAATTTTTATTTTTTTGGAATAGTAAGACTGTTGTCAATAAGCTCCCACCGCACTTAGATAGGTGCGGTGTGAAAATATTGTTTTCTGCGTTTTGAAAACGCATAAGCTGTCAAAATGCATTTACCCAAACAGGTCAGGTGCGTTTTCAAAACGCCACTGCAACAAATAAGCTGACCTAAACGGGCCCTAAATGAGCATTTCAATAAATAATAAACGGAATAAAAATGTAAAGGAGCGATTGATAGTTCTTATAAAATTATTAATAAATAAATTTATAAATTTTAATGAAAATGTAATTTGAATAAATTAAGAATAAGCAGTTCATATGAAATAATGAAGTCAAAGCCGTGAAAAGGTAAAAGAAGGGCTGAGTCGCTTAGTGCTGAGCTGTGGTTCGTGACAAGGCTAAATAATAATTTAAGATATATGATATGATAAAATTAATGTGGATTATATGGTCAATAAAAATATATTATATAATTATATAATGATAAATTAATTAATATTAAAAAAAGTATCGTATTAAATATGAAATGTGATGGATATCCCTCTTTCTTGAACTATCGAGATTATTCGGAAAAAAGAAGAGATTGCAGAAGAGGAAATCATTAAGACAAACCAAGCAAATAAATTAAGTTAAAAAAAATATGAAAAATTATGTAAAGTAATCCTCGTGTGATAAGTCATGGTTGTACGATCAAACAAGTTCGGATCGAAACACTTTGAAACACATATCTACGAAAAAGTCCCCTACCAAGCAACCCATTAGCCTTGCATGTGTTGCTTCGTCCAAGAAAATTTTGATAGCTCTAAGGTCAAAGAAAAGAATACTTTTAACCTCTATAAGTGGAATAGGTAATAGTGAGACTTATACGTGCTAAGAAAATGATAAAAGAAGAAAAATATTTTGTTAACTTTTACTTGTTGTTCGGATTGTCCCGGAGAGACTCTAGTTTTGAAAGTAATGTTCAATACTGAGCTTGTTTTCAATGATTTTGCTATCTTTATTTTGACTTTTGGCTTTACCTTTGAATTTTCTAATCAGTTGAGATTAGACCAGCCCAAAAAGAAGAAAAACTCAGAGAGCAATCCTTGCACAAATTCTCTTCGTGAACTACTATTTTCAAAGAATATTGGCTCTTTGGACCGTGTTGTCTTCTTCCTCTCTCTCTAAGGGAAATGCATGCACCTTTAGAATGTTCCTAATTCATTTATCTATCTAGGGACCATTTTTTTCTCATAAAATATTCTAAAGCTAGCAAATTTGAGTTTTTTTATGGCAATTTGGGCTTTTGTTTAAAATTCTAGCCGATGTGACAGCAATTAAAGCCTCATTATTGAATTGGTAGACAGAGTTAAGATGAGCAGACCGAAGAAGAACGTGAGGTTCGCAGCCGGAGTTGTCGATCTGTCCACCAGCAAAAAGTCAAGGTGGAAGATATCTGGCTGCCATTAAACCGTGAAAAAAGATCTGGATGACGCCAAATAGTTAATTTGATGGGATTTAGAAATATTAAAATATTATTATATAAATTAAATTAAGATGTGCATAAAAATTCTTTTATTTGCTCTGCGGGTGCGTTTGAGGCCACTTATCTCGCATGGGATGGTCCCAAGCCGCATTTTTTTTTTTGCTTGGATGACGTATTTTGGGGGTGTTTTGGATAATTTCAGCGTAACGTGTGTCACGGGTATGACCACGCTATCTGTGTTTCCTATTATATGCCACTGTGCTTTGTTACTACCCTACCCCGAGCCCTCTCTCGCAACCGAGCTTCTCCCTCTCTTCTCTCACGACCACGCCGAGCTTCTCCCTCTCCTTTCTCACCCCAAGCTTATCCCTCCCCGGTCGCGTCCTCCTGTCCGGTCCATGATACATGTCTCATATTTGTTTGGATCATTTCCTCTCCTTTGGCCTATGTTATTTTCTTCCAACTTGTTTCTGGCATTATGATTTTGCGATTGGTTGTTCTCTTACTGATTTTCGATTGATTATTTTCTTGCTAGTTTTCGATTTATTTTTTATTGGATGTTCTCTTTGTGGTTTTGCGTTGGTGTTGGATTTTTCTTATTTAGGTGACGCCCTTTACTGTGGATTTGTTGGTGTTTGTTTTTTGGGGTGGTGGATTGCTGGGGTGGTCGTGGTGGCCGTGCTTGTGGAATGATGGTTATCTGTTGTGGTGGCTTTGTTGTGGGTTGTGGTGGTTGTGTGAATTCAATACATAGGTCGTTGTGGTGGGGTGGCTCTGAGTTTTGGTGGTTGGTTGTGATGTTGTAGTTAGGTGGTTGTGTTGTGATGTGAGCTGGAGTGTTGTGGTTGTGTGGTGCATCTGACTTGTGTTTTGGGTTGTGTAGTTGTGTTGTGGTTGTGGATTGGAATGGTGGTAGTTATTGTGGGTTGGGGTGGTGACTCAAACTTGTGTTGTGATGTGGATTGGGGTGTTGGATGGGGGTTAGGGTGTTGCTGTGATGTGGCTCTAGGTTTTGGTGGTTGATTATGATGTGGCAGTTGTGTGGTTATGTTGTTATGTGGATAGGGGTGTTGTGATTGTGTGGTGGCTCTATCTTCTGATGTGGTTTGTATGGTTGCGTGGTACTTATGGGTTGGGGTGGTGGTGGTTGGCTAAGGGTTGGGATGGTGGTTGTGGGTTGGATTGGTGGCTCTGGCTTGTGATGGCTTTGTTGTGGGTTGTGGTGATTGTGTGAATTCAGTGCATATGTGGTTATGGTGTGGTGACCCTGGGTTTTGGTGGTTGTTTGTGTTGTAGTGTTGTGTTTATCCTATCATGTAAGTTGGGGTGCTATGGTTATGTGGTGGCTTTGGCTTGTGATGTGGGTTGTGTCATTGTGTGGTGGTTGTGGGTTGGGTGGTGGTAGTTAGCTATGGGTTGAGGTGGTGGTAGTTCACTGCGGGTTGGGGTGGTGGCTCTAGCATGTGTTATGATGTGCTTTTGGGTTATGTGATGTGGTTGGTGTGTGTAATGTGGGTTGGGGTGTTGTGTTATGTTGTAACTCTTAGTTTTGGAGGTTGGATGTGATGTGGTAGTTGTGTGGTTGCGCTGTGATGTAGATTGGCGTGGTGTGGTTATATGATTGCATTGTCTTGTTCTGTGGATTGTGTGGTATTTGTGGGTTATGGCGGTGGTAGTTGGATATGGGTTGGGGTGGTAGTTGTGAGTTGGAGTGGTGGCTCTGGCTTGTGGTGGCTCTGTTGTGGGTTGTGGTGGTTGTGTGTATTCAGTGTATATGTGGCAATGGTGTGGTAAATTTAGGCCTATTTTGCTAACTTCAAGCTGCTTGAGATAATGATTTGGTTGCTTGGGTTATAGTGGTTGTAGTGTGGGTGCTCATCTCTTATATATGCATAATATGTTACCAAAATTTTGGTATTTTAATTGAGCTCAAAAGTACTCAATAATTATTTTTTCTTAGCAATGTGTATCACGATCTCAATATAAGGAAGATAATTGGTGAAAGTATTTAAGCTAAGGAAATATAATATTAATCCTTGAGGTCCCATTCACCTCTTCCAGCATTATTCAATATAACTGTCATTGTCATTTTGGTCATTCTCCAATATTACTTCAATAGTTTATGCCTACCTCTTTCGCCCAATTTTTAAATGCAATGCTTAAAAAGTTCAGAGGACATCATTAGTGTCTTTTCCCTCCTCCATAAAATGAGGAAGATCATTTTTAAAAATGTTGAAGCTAATGAAGTTTACTATTAACCCCTAAGGTCCCATTCACCTTCCCTTCCATCATTACTTTATATCAATGTTATTGTGGTTATGTGGTTGTGATGTGGTTGGCTGTGGGTTGGGGTGAAGGCTCATGCTTGTGGTGGTTATGTGAATTTAGAGCATATTTTCCTAACTTTAAGATGTTTACATGTGACTATGGTATGGTGGTTATATGTTTTAGTGGTTGGGTGTGTTATGGTAGTTATGTGGTTGTGTTGTGATGTAGGTTTGGGTGTTGTGATGTGGGTTAGGGTGTTGTGGTTGTGTGGTGCTCTAGCTTGTATTGTGTATTATGTGGTTTTGTGGTGGTTGTGAATTGAGGTGGTGTGGTGTTGTGGTTGCGAAGTTTTGGTGTGGTTGGGTGTGATTTGTGGTGTTGGCTCTGGCTTGTGTTGGGTCCCTGTGAGCTGTGGTGGTTGTGTTGTGTGTAGTGATGGAAATTATTTTGAGCATTGATATCCCATATTTAGCTGTGTTAGTTGTAAAGTTGTGGTGTGGTTGGTTGTGGGTTTTGGTTGTCTGATTTTGGTGGCTAATTATTGTGTTGTGGTTGCTATCAAATATTAATGTGATTGTGTGTGTGGTGGCTCTGGCTTAATCTGTGGTGCATATGGCTCTGTTGTGGTTATTTGGGTGTTTAGGGTTGGCTGTGGGTTGGGGTGGTGGCTCTAAATTTTGTTGGCTCTGTTGTTGGTTGTGGTGCTTATGTTAATTCAGACCATGTGTTTGTGTTGTGGTGGTTCTGGGTTTTGGTGGTTGGATGTGTTGTGGTAGTTATGTGGATGTGTTGTGATGTGGGTTGGGATGCTTTGGTTCTGTGGTGGCTCAGACTTGTGCTTTGGTTCTGTGGTTGTGTTGGTGATTATGAGTTGAGGGGTGTTGGTGGTTGTTTATGGGTTTTGGTGGTGGTAGTTGGGTTGTGTGGTGGCTCTTGCTTGGATTGTGGTTCATGTGGCTCTGTTGTGGTTGTGATGTTGTTTGGGGTTGTTGTGGGTTGGGGTGGTGGCTTTGGGTTGTGGTTGCTTTAGTTTGTGGTGGTTGGCTAAGTTGCGTAATTGTGTAACTGTGTTGTGGTGGCTAATTATTACGTTGTGGTTGTTGTCAAATATTAATGTTTGTTTTTTTTTTCTATGCTAGTAATGCATTGGTTAAGACTAAAGAAGTTTGTTCATCAGCCATGTGGGATAGGGAAGCCAAACTAATATTTTGCGACCTCTGGCTTAAGGATGTTGAGCAGGGAAATAAGCCCCACCACCCATTTTAACAAGAAAGGGTGGCAAAATATTATGAAGAAGTTCAAGGAAAAGATAGGAATAGAGTGTGATAGGTTTTAACTTAAGAACAAGTGAGACTAGTTGAAGAAGGGCTGAAAATTATGGAAGGAATTAAAATGGGGATCCAAGGACATAGGATGGAATCCAATCAAACAGGTTATTGATGCTTCAGAGGAATGGTGGGCTAAAAAATTGAAGGTAAAAATTTCCATTACATGAAATGTTTTATTTGTTTACCGTATCTTACTGAATTGTTTGAAGTAATCAACTTGCATGTATATTGCAGTTAGTGCTAGACGCCAAGAAATTCAATTTCAGTAGAATTAACCCTGATCTGGAAGTGAGGTTGGGCCATATGTTCGGTGTGGTTTTGGCAATGAGCACTCATGCCTTGACCCCAAGTGAGAATGGGTTTGCAAGTATACCAGAGGACTTAGAGGCCGAGTAGGTAACTAGCTCCGATGAAGGCCCAAGCTGAAACCAAAATGAACGGAAGTCCACCTACAGGTCAAACCGTCCTAGGGTGGAGAAAAAGAAAAATGAATGAGCTTCTTTCATCAAAAGCCAAACAAAAAAATTGGTGGATGTGTGCACAAGTGAGGCTGGGACTTCACACGACACCTCTGCAGATGACTTTCTCCGAGTTCTGGAGGCAACTTCCGAAATTTTTGGGGACATGTCATCATATATAAACTCCTTGAATTTGCTGGAGGACCAGGCCCGTGGACAAATCTTCATGAGGATGCCCCCCCTGACCGTAGGGCCAACTTTACACACACACACACACACACACACACACACACACACACACACACAGATATATATATATA
>NW_018230531.1:16487-19659 GCF_001263595.1 Phalaenopsis equestris | reverse complement strand
TTATGTATATATATATATATATATATATATATATATATTACAACAATGACACTAGATTTTGTGGAGTTATTATTTCACTTTGTTTTATTTTTCCCATGGTTTTATCAAATATCTGATTTGAATGATTTTATTCTTTCTCGTACGAACAATCTAGAAGTTATTCTATATTTACTTCTTCTCATTGTACACTTTGTCTTTCAATTTTAGTTGTTTTTTCAATGTTCTTTGATTCACATATATTACCTAAAAGAGCACTTGTTTAGCATGGATTCATAAAAAGAGATATCGAGAAGAAAAATTGCTATGGCAGTAGGTATGTTGTACGATTATTACAACTCATACGTAGATCGAACTCCCTGTATGACATCCACTTATATTAGTGATAAATTAGTTGGGAAACAAATACAAGGACACCCCATAAGATTCAGCAACATGCTCCATATGACGCAGCCTATATTTATGGATCTGCTTGATAAAATACATAGCCATCATAGGCTTCAAGACTTCACAAGAATCACAACAAGAGACGTGTTACCAATAACCCTTTATATTTTATCACAGAATGAATCAATGAGAGGAACAATGGAGCGATTTCAGCATTCATTATAGATAATCAGCAGATGTTTCTCAGTGTGGTTGAAAACTCTTATTAAGCAGAAAATCCAACATTCGAGAAGACTCAAATAAAGATTTAAAGGATAAGTTCTTGAAGGTGATGACACATTTAAAGAATATGTTTTTGAAGGTCCATGACGTTTGCATGCAGACCTTGCATTATGCAGAGCAGAACCAGTGATAGTATGGGTAAAAGCATCGATGCATTTAGGAGATGAAGAGATCTCTCTCGTTAGTGATGTTCATGAAGGTGCCACCCTTCAAGCTTTATCTTTTGGAGGATGACGACATCAAGGAGATTAACAACAACTAGTTGACTCTGGCATGGTCGTGTGCTTGCACCTAGTTTTGTTCTTATACCATTTAGACAAGGGGAGTGTAGTCCGGATGGTCATGTCAAAGGCTTAGGTGACTATTGCATTTTTCAGTGTCTTATAGAATTTGTTTATGTATCGGTATCTCTGTTAATTTTACATGACTTGTTTTCCTGGGGCAACTATTGCACTATTGTTTGTCTGCTGTTATGAGTCCTAGTTTTTTTTGTGTGTTGTTTTCCCCTCGTGGCATATTACTATACCTATTTAATTTTCATATATAGTGAGATTTGTACTTTGCAGTGCTTTCTTACTTTTTTAGATGATTCTACATGCTGAGTTTTATATTGTATTTTCTGAGATTCATGTGACTACTCTTGTATTAAATTTTTCATGCACCTACCTGCTTTTTAACTTTATTGCTACTTCATCATATTCATGTGTTGGAAGAAAGCAAGTTTGTGAGAAAAAAGTTGTACCTTTTTACAAACCTAAAAGTAGTTAACATAGCTTAGTTAAAGATTTAGTATTCACAAGGTAACTAATGCTGGGAATTCTAATTTATTCAAACTGCTTATCAAATCTCTTAAGTGGAGGATAAAATGTTATTTCGAAAAGATTAACCTTAATTATTTAATTATAATATTTCATAACTTAACAAATTCTAACTTTTCTTAACGAAACCTATTGATTATTAAGAAAGTGTCATTTAAAAATTAATTAGAAAACCAAAAAGGCTTTAGAGACTTTTTCAATTCATTTTAACCAATTTAATGTAATTTTTTTTTTAAAATGAAAAGATAACTTATAACTGTGGCATTAAATTATCATTATTGAGATTTTTTGCTTAAGGATCCCTACCATTCATCATAATTAAACGTAGAAAATAAAAATATTGCCAACCAGATATAGTAATTCTCAGGAGAAAAAGAAAAAATAAAAAAATGAAAAAAAAGAAGCAAAGTAAAAAAAAAAGAAATGTAAAAAACCCTCAGAATAAGTTACAAGTTGCACAACAAAATGCATGAAAAAAAGAAGGGTGTTTAGTGGAACTCAAGTGCTAGAGTTTTTCATGAATTGTTAATAAGACGCCTTAAAGTTATCTTTAAAGGATGAAAGTTAAGGTCATGTTTGGGATCATTTTCTATTTTTTTTATTTTTCATCTATTTTAATTTTTTTTTCTGTTTTACGTCTAGAAAAAGTATTTGGTAGTGTTTTGATTAATCTATTTTTAAAAATAAATAATATAAAGCATATTTGGTTTAGTATTTTTTATTTTTATTTTAAATAAAAACCTATAATTTTAAAAAAATATCACTAGTTTTAACTATATTTTTAAAAAATCCCTCCTCCTGCCCCCACCACTGGTATCTCTCCCATTGGAGGTCCCTCCCACTGTTGCTTCTCACTCTCACTGGCGTCGATGAACATCCAACCCACTAGAAACTGACGTGCTCACGCTCAGCCTCCTTTTTGATTGATCGATGCCCTATGCGCTTCGATCCCCTTAAGTGGTCCCTTGCTATGCCGAACTCCAGCCAACACTCCTATCTGTCTCTCATTAGTGGACACCCTCGATGTCGGTAAAAATATTTATAAAAAGATAAATTTCATTAAAAAGATACTAATAGTATTTTTAATATAAAGTTTTAGTGTGATGCTTGCAAATATAAAATTTAGGTGTTTCATATGTGAACATGCAACAAACATGCATATGATATGTAATTACAACTGTTTCAAAACAATATACAAAGGTCTATAGTCCTAGCCATATCCCTTCTCTGCTCTCTTCCTGCTCGGCCATGCTCGTAGAACTAAATCCTCTCCCTCTCTATTCTGATTCCCAGTCTCTGTAATCAATGCCGACCATGGCCATAAAATCCTCTCGTTTTCTCTCACTGGCAGAGGAGATTGAAAGTGTCCGCTAGGGTGCGGCGGACTTCATTTTCTGTAGGGTTTTTGGTTGCGAATACGAAGGATGCGATTGGATTAGCGAAGGGTGCTAACAGGAAGGATGTGTGCGTGTAAAGATCAAGCATCGTGGATGTGCAGATTGGCCATGTTCGGCTTGCTCGTTTAGCAAATAAGCCGAACACTAGCAACTTTTTGTTCGCTCGTGTTCAGCTCATTTTAGCTCGAAATAAAAGAAATATATAATTATTTATATAATAATATATTACATATATTATTTATATAGTAATATATTATATATTTTTACATGTAAATTTTAATCATAACACGT
>NW_018230531.1:8357-16363 GCF_001263595.1 Phalaenopsis equestris | reverse complement strand
TCATTCATAGTGTGTGTGTGTGTGTTAAAAATCGAAGTGTTTTTCTAAAAATTAAAAAAATTGAAATAAAATAAAAAATAGATAACTAAATATATTTTTACGTTTATTTCTTACATTTGTTTTAAAAGAAAAAATAAAAAACAAAAATTGATTTCAAATTTCCCATAAAAAATATTAAGTTGACTAAATCTACTGAAACGGGTAGATATTTTTAACTAACATCGATTTAAGAATTTATGGAATTGCTTAAAGGACGTAACAAAGGGAATTAAGAGATGGGCCGAGTTTTTAATCAATAAAGAAAATTGATCTTGAGAGGATATTTAAACACTTCTAATCCACTTCAATAAACACGTTGAAAAGCTAGAGCCTTACAGGAGTACCTATTATTCTCGAGAGATCCCAACTGAGCTATGAAATTACTTGAGAGCAAGTAATGAGATAAGTTTGGGTGTATTAACATGCGTCAATTTTATGTTTCGACCAGTATTTTACATGTTATTTACTTATTTGTCACAGATTTACACTTGGAAAAGGCTTTTGTTAATGTTGTGTAAGTTACAGGTGTAGAATATGATCATTTTGGAATGAAAAAAACCAACGAAAAAGTGGCCTAAAGTAGCTTGATCGCGCTTGGAGGTGATGTGACTGCATCATCCAATCAAGTGTAGCGGAATGACCATGTCATAATCTGGCGTGACCATGCCATATTTACAGACCCGTGATGTGGCCATGCCGAGGTCAAGCGTGAACACGCCGCCCGGTTTAGAAACCCGGCGTGACCATGTCAGGTTTCGACGTCACCACACCAATGAACGGAAAATCATTTTGGAAAGAAATTTTCTTACCTAATTTTTTAGATCCATATATTAAAATGATTCTTAGGGATTCCTAAGAGAGAGCAAAGTTTTGGGATGACCGAAGGCAAAGATTATGAGAGATGTTGAGTGCTTCCCTAGGTTTTCTTTCTTTCTTGGGTTTAAACCTTTGGATTGAGCTTTTCACTAGTATTCTTGACAGTTTTGAGAGGGTTTATATGAGAAGTGGAGGTGTTGCTCCTGTGGAGAGGACAAGTATTGATTAGAAGCTTTACTTTCTATTGTAGTTTGCAATGACAATCTAAAAGAACTTCTTATAAGTGGTTTTCTCGATGATATGTGGCTAAACTCTTTTTTCTTATCTTTATGTATGGGTTGTGGTTTTACTCATTTTCTGATATTTTTTTCTTGTAGCATTTTTTGAGCTTTCATGATCTATGTTGTTGATTAAACTTTGAGTTTTATTTACTCATAGTTTGACCAACTAAGATGTTAAAATATTTCGTGAATTTATGACCTCTAATTGTTGTGTAACAAAAACAAAAGGGTTAACCATATACTCCTGAGAAGATAAACATATTCTAATAGGATTCTGCAACCATTTCCGAGGATCAGACCAATTTTGCAAAAGGTCATAGTGATTGAGGAAGCTTCAAATTCATCGATTCAATTCTTCTTTTGACCTAAACATAAGCATAAGAAGAACTAATATCCTCAGTTGACAACTATCACGTAGAAAAATATTTAGGAACACCATGATTCACCACAATTTCAGAATCACAGAGGCACGAGTCTCATCATTATTGAAGAACTTCTAAGATTTTCTCTGTTTTCTGTATTTCTATTGTCTACTCTCTGATTTGCAAGATTAGGATTTTAGGACTTTATTTGAAGCAAAACCTAAGACTTCTTCCTCGGCTTCGGCACATTGGCAAGTGCGCCACAAAGTGTTTCTTAAACTCAACAAAGGTAGAAATAACACCAACTGGTAGACTAAGAAACCACCGAATAGCAGGCTCCTTAAGAGTTGGAAAGAAAAGCTGACACTTCATCATGTCGTTCATCAGCAACACTTCAGCTGATGATTCAAAAGAAGACACATGATCAATCAAATAGTTCTTCCCTTTGTAAAGGTCCAAATCAAAAACCCATAACTTCACTGGTGGTACTATGTCCATGATTGATCGAGTGAAAACACCATCTATGGGTTGTTGGATAGGTGCTTCGACTTGCTCTACCTGATGCCTAGCCTTTGGCATATACCTTATGCTATCAATATGTTGGGAATCTTCTTGTCCATTGGTCACTCAATTGCTCACTTGATCGTTGGGCACTGGAGGATGCTCAAGGGGAACCCCTTGAGGGCAAGCTCCCCAATATCCTACCTCTAGAAAGCGATGCTGGATCATTCCTCTGAATTATTGCTTCTCGAACGATTTCAAATTGACCAATCATTTCCTCTCGCAACTCCTGGAATTGCTAATGAATCTCTTAATGCATAGACTCCCTTGTGAACTCCATCGATGCTGCCTCCCTTTGCTGCATCTTCTTTGTAATTGGCTCTTTTTCTCGTTTGTGGCATGTCTACACTCACCACACCACCTCTTAGGATATTGAATCCTAACTTGTCTTTTGGAATACACACCCTGATAGTTAAAGCGGAGAGGAGAGAATAGATTAAAAATAGAGATAGAGAGTGAAAAGTCCCTTCATTTATGTCCTGACCTCCTACATATAGGGGTGTAAAAATATAGTTACAGAAAAGAGAGGGAGCAGTTATAATAGCCACCCCAAATAACTGAATTTACTTATCCGTTGAGTGAAAAATACATTCTAAAACAAAAGAAATATAATGTCAATCGACCGTCAGATGCTTCAGTTTTGGCTAGTCATGTAGAACCACTGCATATATCAGACTGATTCTGCCAAGGGGATCGATCGATTAATCAAGGGAAACTGATCGATTTTAGTAATAGGTCTGTCGGTCGATAAGTATGTCGATCTGTAGGTCTGTCGATCGATTTCACTGTGTAGTCGGTTTACCACTTAGCTAGTCTACATCCCGCTCTTTAGCTCAAAACTTTGATCCCCAGAGTTTTCATTCTTAACAGCTCAATTTGTTTGATATTCATGTTGGCATTTTTGCTATGTACATTGACAAAAATTTCTATCTTCAAGCGTAGTAGCATGACCATGACATTATCTGGTGTGACCATGCCAGATTTACAGACCCGTGATGTGGCCATGTCGAGGTCTGGCGTGCACGCCGCCAGGTTTAGAAACCCGGTGTGACCATGTCAGATTTCGACTTTACCATACCAATGAACGGGAAATCATTTTGGAAATAAATTTTCTTACCTAATTTGTTAGATCCATATATTAAAATGATTCTTAGGGATTCCTATAAGAGAGCAAAGTTTTGAGATGACGAAAGACAGAGATTATGAGAGATATTGAGTGCTTCCCTTAGGTTTTGTTCCTTTCTTGGGTTGAAACCTTTGGGTTGAAATTTTCACCTATATACTTGAGAGTTTTGAGATGGTTGATATGAGAAGGGAAGGTGTTTCTCCTATGGAGAGGAAAAGTATTGATTGGAAGTTTTACTTTCTATTGTAGTTTGCAATGACAATCTAAAAGAACTTCTTATAAGTGGTTTTCTCGATGATATGTGACTAAACTCTTTTTTCTTATCTTTATGATGTATGGGTTGTGGTTTTACTCATTTTTTGATATTTTTTTCTTGTAGCATTTTTTGTGCTTTCATGATCTATGTTGCTGATTAACCTCTGAGTTTTATTTACTCCTAATTTGTCCAACTAAGATGTTAAAATTTTTTGTGAATTTATGACCTCTAATTGTTGTGTAACAAAAACAAAAGGGTTAACCATATACTCCTGAGAAGATAAACATATTCTAGTAGGATTCTTCAACCTTTTCCGAGGATTAAACTATTTTTGAAAAAGCTCATAGTGATTGAGGAAGTTTCAAATTCATCGATTCAATTCTTCTTTTGACCTAAACATAAGCATAAGAAGAACTTATATCCTTGGTTGACAACTATCACGTAGAAAAACATTTAGGAACATCATGATCCACCACAATCTCAAAATCACAGTGGCACGAGCCTCATCACTATTGAAGAACTTCTAAGATTTTCTCTATTTTTTTATTATATTGTCTACTCTCTGATTTGCAATATTAGGATTTTAGGATTTTAGGACTTTATTTGAAGCAAAACCTATGACTTCTTCCTCGACTTCGACACATTGGCAAGTGCGCCACAAAGTGTTTCTTAAACTCAACAAAGGTAGAAATAACACCAACTGGTAGACTAAGAAACCACCGAATAGCAGGCTCCTTAAGAGTTGGAAATAAAAGCTGACACTTCATCGTGTCGTTCATCTGCAACACTTTAGCTGATGATTCAAAAGAAGACACATGATCAATCAGAAAGTTCTTCCCTTTGTAAGGGTCCAAATCAAAAACCCATAACTTCAATGGTGGTACTATGTCCATGATTTATTGAGTGAAAATACCATCTATGGGTTCTTGGATAGGTGCTTCAACTTGCTCTACCTGATGCCTTGCCTTTGGCATAGACCTTGTGCTATCAATATGTTGGGAATCTTCTTGCCCTTTGGTCACTCAATTCCTCACTCGATCGTTTGGCACTAGAGGATTCTGAAGGGGAACCCCTTGAGGGCAAGCACCCCAATATCCCACCTCTAGAAAGCGATGATTGATCATTCCTCTGAATTATTGTTTCTCGAACGACCTCAAATTGACCAATCATTTTCTCTCGCAACTCCTGGGCTTGCTAATGAATCTCTTAATGCACTGACTCCCTTGTGAACTCCATCGATGTCTTCTCCCTTTGATGCATATTTTTTGTAATTGGCTCTTTTTCTCGTCTGTGGCATGTCTACACTCACCGCACCACCTCTTAGGATGTTGAATCCTAACTTGTCTTTTGGAATACACACCCCGATAGTTAAAGCTGAGAGGAGAGAATAGATTAAGAATAGAGATAGAGAGTGAAAAGTCCCTTCATTTATGTCCTGACCTCCTACATATAGGGGTGTAAAAATACGGTTACAGAAAAGAGAGGGGGCAGTTATAATAACCACCCCAAATAACTGAATTGACTTGTCTGTTGAGTGAAAAATACATTCTAATACAAAAGAAATATAATGTCAATCAACCGTCAGATGCTTCAGTTTTGGCTAGTCATGTAGAACCACCGCATATATCAAACCGATTCTGCCAAGGGGATCGATCGATTAATCAAGGGAAACTGATCAATTTCAGTAAGAGGTCCGTCGGTCAATAAGTATGTCAATCCGTAAGTCTGTCGATCGATTTTGCTGTGTAGTCGGTTGACCACTTAGCTAGTCTACATCCCGCTCTTTAGCTCGAAACTTTGATCCCCAGAGTCTTCATTCTTAGCAGCTCAATTTGTTTGAGATTCATGTTGGCATTTTTGCTACGTACATTGACAAAAATTTCTAGGTTCAAAAGTGATTTTTTTGGCAATACTTTAATGATTTTAAAATTCATTGTATCATGGGCAATAATCACACTTAGATAAAAAAACCAAAGTGGTGAAAGCATATATTTATCCAAAAATTGCTCCTTATAGTCATGACTTTAGGAAAATTGCATGCTAGAATATTCACAATAGTAGATAAGAGTAAGAATTTTATATCGTGCATTTACATAAAATTTCCAGACACCAACGTATGATTGAGATCAGCATGAGAGATACCAAAATTTTATTATAACAAATTTAAAGTGATAAATAACCATAGGGTATGACCGAGACAAAATAATAATTTTGTTAGTTGAGTTTATAATTATGTGCTCGTTCATTTAATTGGAGAAGATAAAATTATAAAATAATACGCTCAATACTACCTCAATCTCTTGTGAATATGATGAAAGTAAAAGGAATGCAAGCTAAACAATATTAATTGAGTCATAATAGTGAGGCAATGGCAACTTGAAGAAGACAAGTGGGCGTGCTTATTGTAGTTAATGAAGCTGGATGTCAAGTAGATATATAAAATTTCGTATCCTCAGTCTATTTCTATTTTTATATATAAATATATATATAAGATACAATGATTTTTTGGCATTTTAGTTAATATCCAAAATATTTTGATTGTACTTAAAATATTTGATTTAAGCTTATTTAATGTCAAATTTGAACTTATATGACGTCATTTCATTAAATGTCGCGATGAGAATGATTAGGTGGATGAGTGGCTTTACACTTAGAGACAAAATGTGAAATGAATATATCCGTGATAGGGTTGGTGTAGCACCCGTGACGGGCAAAATTAGAGAAAGTCGTCTTAGATGGTTTGGTCACATTAAACGTCGACCATCTGATGATCTGATTAGGGGAGTATATATTTTAGATTCGACTTGTGTTAAGAAAGACAGAGGTAGACCTAGGAAGACTTGGGCTTATTGCATAAAAAAATAATCTTAATTTACTAGAACTAAGCGAAAATATTACACTAAATAGGACGCAATGGAGAAAAAGGATTCATGTAGCCGACCTCACGTAGTGGGATTAAGGCTTTGTTGCTGTTGTTGTTATTGTTGCTGCTTTCATTTTATCAAGACATTCAATTGGCTATAAATCTAACTAAATTGAATGATGGTAGTATATGTGAAAGAAGTGATGTATACATATGTAAATATGAAATTTTTGGTATTAGATATTAAAATACATAAAAAATATATGGCGGGTATGTAAATTAATTTCCAATACTTCATAATACAATAATAAAGATAAAGATTTATTCAATTAATATTCAGAGTAAAGTCGATTTATTTTTAAACGTTATCTACCTTGGAAATTAAAATTGCGCATGACGCTTGCCGACATCACGGCCACATGCATCTTCTGTAATTATCGATCAAGACAAGAACGACAGTTCCATTCTCCCTTGCTGCTGGTGTCAATGGCTGTCGGTCAATGCCAATAGTAGCCGTGTCAGTTGGGCCCCCACAGACAACCGAGAGTAAGAGTACTCGCGGGCCATCTAGAATTTACGGGGTCCATTTTAAGGTTATGTTTGGGACAGCTATTAATTATTTATAATCTACTCATAAGCAAATTATCTGAATAAATTGTTTGTTGTTTGAGACAGTTTATTCAGAACAGCTTACTGGGAGCTGTTGTTGGATAAATAATCATTTTGCCCTTGTTTGTTTCTTTAATCTTAGCACTATTTGCTTCTCAAATAATTGTAGACTATAATTGATTGATCTACGCAAAAGTTTAATTTTGACAATTTCTTCTAAGTTCTAATTTCTTCCTCCCCGACACAATTAATAATACCAAATACAACTTTGTAATTCTACAGCTTTCTCCATTCAAAGAGATAGAAGACTTGCTTGCCCCAATGGAAGAAGCTTGACAGACGAGAGTCATGTTAACGAATAACCTCTGTTAGGTTTTCCTGCTGCTCTCCGGAGTTCGCAGGAGGTATTCGACAATTCCCAAATCAGTGCTCAGCTGGACTAGTATCGCCGCCCATATCGCCAATAACCTCAATTTCCCCATCCACGAATGTCGTTTAGGAAAGGGAGAAGAAGAAGAAGAAGAGAGAGAGAGAGGAGATTGAGAAAGTTCGTCTATGGGAGAGGAGTTAAAGGAAAAGGCATACACGAATCAGAAAGGAAAATTAACTTGCTAGGGCTCGCAGGAAGGAAGGAGAGGGATATCGGGTATCATTGCGCCGATCTCAGCAAAGGAGAGGGATATCAGGTATCCTTGCGCTGATCTCAGCAAAGGAGAGGAGGATTGGCGAACTGAGGCTGCCGAGCGAGGCGTGCGATTCTCCTGGAAAGGGCGCCGATCTCTTAGGCGATGCGTGCGATTCTCCAGGAAGGGGTGCCGATTCTCCAAGGGCGAGGGCGTGGGAGCGAGCCGATCTGCAATTCTCCAAGGGCTTCGAGGGAGTGAGGCGAGGCGACGAGCGAGATATGCGAAGGGGCAGCACAGAGAATCTTTCATGATCGCAAAATTCATATGTGGGACGCAGGGGGAGTTCTACTTGCGAAACGAACACAAAAAATTTTGACCGAACGTGATATTCAAATAGGGTGGCGGCGTTTTCAAAATGCCGCCGCTTGAAAACACCGCCGCTTGAAAACGCCGTCACACCCTACACA
>NW_018230531.1:0-811 GCF_001263595.1 Phalaenopsis equestris | reverse complement strand
GGCCGGTGGGGTCGAGGTCGGCGGAGCTTATTCAACTGGAGAAGGATGTGTGGTCGAAAGTTTGCAGTAGCGGATTCTGGAGAAGCCCATCACAGCGGGAAGAACTCCTAACGGCGCAAGAGACGGAGTCTTAACGGAGCTCCAAGTATTTTTTGGGGAATTTATATATATACCCAAACTTCAATTTTTTTTCACCTGAAGCATCTTTTCTTTTGTATGAAAATTTGAAAATAATGTAAGCAATCATTTTTATACATAGGTTAGAATGTTTAGGATGTAAAAATTAAAATTTAGGACATTTCAAAAAAAAAAAATTTTTGGGTGTGATTTAGGGTATGTCTGAAACAGTTGCAGGCTATTGAATAATCTGCTGATAAGCTGATTAAAAATAATTTGTTGATAAACTAGGTGCTGTGACTATTATAAATTTTTATTTTTTAGAAAAGTTATACTACAGTCAGATAGCTGCCACCACATTTAGATAGGTGTGATGTGAAAACGTTATTTTCAGTATTTTGAAAACATATAAGCCGCCAAAAAGTTGTTTATTCAAACATGCCAAGTGCATTTTTGAAACTCCAACGCACCAAATAAACTGCCCCAAACAGACCCTTAGTTAATGTATAAGAATTGGGTGTTATGTATATAAATTTCAGTTTTTTTTTTTATTTTGAAGAGTTAAATACATAGCTCTTAATTCCGATGTATATACATATCCATCACCTAAACTTTAGATTTTACATACATGCCCCCATACCAATGCATGTAAAAGGTGTTTTTCATCTTGTAAATTTAAAATGGGTGGTACAAA
>NW_018230530.1:0-598 GCF_001263595.1 Phalaenopsis equestris | reverse complement strand
TAAATGCTCAATATTTATATTATATAATTTGATTAATTATATATTTAATATTAATAAATTATAATTTAATACTAATAAGCATGTAAATTTAATGTAATTTCTTCTTATCTTTTTTATTTCAGTGAACTGATTTGTTAGTATTTATTTATATTATTTGATCGTAAAAAAGCTTACTTACAAACTATGCAATATTTTATTTGCTTGGTATGAACTAATTAGAAAATAATTTGAAATTTCTTCAATTGCTTATTTATTTATATATGTAAAATATTTATTAATAACTTTATATGAAAATCAAGTACAAAGAGAATTTTTATTTTATATGAAAAATCAAATCTTCATTCAAATTTTTATTTGTTCAATTAAAATAAAAAAGTAAAATACAAATCAAGTATAAATATTAAGAAATTTAAGCAAAGTGAGGTATAGACATAAAGATCGGCTCAAGACAAAAATAACTTATGATTCGATCAAGCCAAGTCCAATCCATGACATAATCGACTCAACTCGATTCGGTTACAACACTAATTATGGAAGACCATATGAAGCAAGAGCATGGTTGACTCTTTCTTGAAGTAATATATAAATATATATATAA
>NW_018230529.1:0-425 GCF_001263595.1 Phalaenopsis equestris | reverse complement strand
TTTTTTTTTTTTTTTTTTTTTTTTTTTTTGTAGAAGTCAGTGTTCATCTTGTCGTAACTACATATAAATTAATTTTAGTTGTCTAGTATCAATATCAAAAATTTTCTTCGAGCTAATATCAATTATGCTTATTTTTATTGGTCATCTCTTTCTAATAAAATAGTCTGATTGATATTAACTTATAATGAGACCCTTGGAATTTCTCAAATATTTAAATATTGAAAAAAATTATTCCATACGGAGTCCAGATGCAACTCTGCATATGGATTCTAATAAAATTTTGTCAAATGTATCTGACTTGGCCAACCTAAAAATGATGAAAATATGCCAATAACACCCCAATAACATCGCGGTGTTATTTGCATGGTCCTCCGGGTGGTGTTATTAGCATTGTTCACACGTGTTATTGGAGTTATTTTGCACTG
>NW_018230528.1:0-512 GCF_001263595.1 Phalaenopsis equestris | reverse complement strand
CCTGGGTTACTCTTGTATCTGCTTACAACTCCCACCACATGAACAATATCCTGCCCCTGCTGAAAGCTGTTTTCAATAAGTTCAGCCTAGTACCTCTTACTGCCACCAAGCGCAGTCTTCACCCGGTACACCCACTTGTTGTGCAATGTCTTCTTTCTTGATAGAAGTTCTGCCAGCTCCCAAGTCTGATTCTTTGGTAGAGAATATGTCTCCTCCTTCTTGGTCATCTCTCACTTGCTTGAATTCTCATCTTGCAAGATTTCTTCATAACTATGTGATTCTCCACCATTCGTCTGTACAAAGTTTGGTTTTCCTACCTTTGACGCTCTGCCACTTTTTAGGAAATGATGCACCTCTGACTCATGTGTCAACGTCTGAGTAAACCTTTAGTCATATATAGTGTGTCAGTTTTCTTACCTCGAGTCATTACTAATGCTCCTTTGGTAATCTTACAGGTGTTATCTGAGAACACCACTGAATGACCACTCTCATTGAGCTGCCCAACAGAGATG
>NW_018230527.1:1791-15081 GCF_001263595.1 Phalaenopsis equestris | reverse complement strand
TCCCCATTGTGGATTTGCAGCATTAAAATTATTGTAACTCCAACTAAAGTTTGGATGATTCATCCAACCAAGGTTATAATAATTGACATAATGAATAAGGATTATTAGTTCGATTGTTTATCACATTTAAAGTTTCATATGAAGTTTGAGAATCTATCATTTGTCTCAATGAATTTTCCTCAAACACAGGAGGTTTCTGAGAATAACTCATCCCATACTGATCTATTTTCTTTGATATTGCAACAATTTGAGCAGCTAAAATAGATATAACATCAGAATCATGAATAATAGATACTCTTTTTAGATTTACCCTTTCAGAGGGCCATTGAAAATTATTTTTTGCCATCTCTTCAATTAATGTATATGCTCATCGAATGGTTTTAACATTAATGATCCACCAGCAACAACGTCAATTATCGATCTAAGAGATCCAACCAACCCACCAACCAACCCATTATAAAAAGTATGAATTATTAATCAATTTGGTAATGCATGGTGTGGACACTTTCTAAGGAGATCTTTAAATATTCCACAGGCTTCATAAATGGATTGCCCTTCAAAGTAACAAAAAGATATGATATCATTTCTAAGCTTAGCAGTTTTTGAAGGTGGGAAATATTTAGATAGGAACTTTTATGATAAATCTCTCAATGTTTTGATAGATTCAGGTGCTAATAAGTTTAACCACATCTTAGCTTTATCCCTTAGTGAAAAATGAAAAAGTCTAAGCCTGACAACATCATTCGACACTCCATCATATTTAAATGTAGCAAACAATTCTAAAAAACTAGCGTGTTGTAAATTAGAATCTTTAGTAGTTTTTCCCCCAAACTGATTATTTTGAACCATTTGGATAATAGCAGGTTTAAGCTTAAATGAATTGGCAGCTATAACAGGGTTTTGAATACTCAAATGAATTTTATCGATGATTAGTATAATCTTTTAAAGGTCTCTGATGATGTTCATTTTCATTTCCAACATTGTGCAAATTGCAATCCATTTTGCTAAACTCATCTTTCTCTTTTTGTTGTTTTCAATTTTTTCTAAAATTTCTTTCTAACTCAAAATTGTAAGGTTCTAAATTTTTTAGATCTTACACTACGCCTAAACAAACTAAAACAGGTAATTAAAAAAAAGCAAACATACTTAAATAAGAAAATGTTCAAACTAAACTACAAACAGTCTTTTGTTAATTGTTTTTTATTTTTATTTTAAAATAAAATAAAGTAAAATACTAATTTTTTTCGTTACTTCCTCGATAACGGCACCAAAAACTTGATCTGGACCAAAAACGTGATCTTGAGCAATGTAGTGTGACAATTTTGCAAATATTTTTCAATATTACAAAATTAGACAAGGTAGATATATAATAAATATGTAATATAATTCCAACAAAAATACTTTTATTGTAAATACTTTATCTTTTAAAACTCTTGTTAAACTGTCAAATCCCCTTTAATAGCAACGCAAGTATACATATTTGCCGATGCTATTTTTGGTTGGAGGAGTTGTCCGTAATAAGCTGTCGGTCACCAGAATCAAAATCTCGTCGCCCACTTCGGAAGAAAATTTTAATTTACGTATACATAATTAGTTTTTAGAAAAAAAATATGAAATCAAACTGACCTCATATTTTTCATAGTTTAAATGAGAGAGCATTGTACCTCAAATCCTGTATCTATCCCGAAGGATACTTGAGAGACTTGAGGCTGAGGCTCGATCAAATAAACTAAGGAATATATGACATCCATTTGGTCTGCAAAACATTTATGTTTGCCGACAAGTTCTCCTAATTAATATAAAGAATCAAATAGAGTTTATATTAAGCTAGGTTCAGACTTGCTTCTTATAAGGGCAAGCCCCTATAGTTAATTACTTCTTAAATGACAAAAGTCACCTAAAAAAACTCTCGATAAAAATCCAAAAATATTATCTTCAAGGAGTTTCAAAGGGTAGGACTTTCCAATGAGATTGAACAAAGAGGTGTGAAAGGGGATTGGTTCAAATTTGGAACATTTTGTTGTAGAGTCCAAAGGAGGAATCAAGAGGAGAACCTCGGTGACTCTCCAAGCTATCCTAATGTATGGCTTCAATTTTGAGGAGAAATATTTAGGTGTTTCATCCTACCAATTTTATTAGTTAAATTTTTTTCATCCTACCAATTTTATTAGTTAGGGCTTACATTCATTTGAAACGATCACACAAATAGCCTGGAAGATGTGAGGATTTAGGTCATGACAAACGGCAACCTAGAAATCCTAAGACGAGTTAGGGCTTATAGTGCATAGCAGGGCTGTACAAAGGCCTAAATAAAAGGTGAGGAGTTCATCAGCAAGCAACCTCGAAGTCCTATGGCTTTGTTGTTTAAGTATAAGGAAGGAAGATTGGTTTAGCTTGGGGAGACAGATTTTGCTGCTGAAGATGGTCGTGCTACCAACCATGCTAGCTTCGAGCTCCCTGCCGCGACGAGTTTGAGTTTTCTAGTGTGTCAAGTTATAATGTCAAATCAGGTGGCCCTATAATTGAAGTTCTTTAAATTTTATGAGGGCAAATTAAAGTTAATTAAGCGACACCGGTTAGGATCCTACGGTTCCCTCATTCTGGCATCACTATTTTCTATTGGATTCACTTAGTTCGAATGAACTTACTAAACCCAACTTAATAAGTTCCATAATTTCATTTAGACAGTAGGAAGCCTCGTTAACAACCGTATGTTACCTCCTCTAAGGAATTCCCGATCATCCGATAGAGACATCTTAATTTAGTTGTAATTTATAGTTTTGTGTGATATTTGTGATTAAATTTTAAACGTTGTGGCGGGGGATGTTATCTTGGTTGATTTTAGTTTTTTGTTTTAGTTTTAGTTTTAGTTTTGTGGCTATCCTGATAGTTTTAGTTTTCATGCAGGGTGACATCGTTGTTTAGCATGCATGTTTGAAGGTATAAAAGAAGGAAGTAAAATTTTGACGACATATCTAACCCTAGTTCATATCTTATTGGGTCCTTAGAAGTTTAATTAAGAATGATGTTGCCAAGCAAAATATATTAAGTTTAGTAGATCTCCGAGGTATCCAACATAAACAATCCAACATATCTAGAGAAAGAAGCAGGTCCATGCTACTCTCTCGCTGCCTGGTGGAAAATCCCGAGTTCTTTTAAACTTATTATGTTGCTTAATAATTCATCCTATAAAACAACCTAATGCTCAATAAAGATTGATGTCTCAATAATCCCTAAGAGTAAGGTAATTATCATCTATAATTTAATTTTGAAAATTATGTGGGTGAAGACTCTTAAAGAGGCAAGTTAGTGTTATTGGAACACTTAACAAAATTTTGGTTATAATTGGGCTTGTAGTGTTTGAAAGATGTTTTAATTTAAAATGATGTTTAATTTAGCCTAAGTCACTACTAAGCCCTTAAGACCTAAGTGAGTGTCTTAATTAATTTTTGAAAAGGTTAAGCATTAGGTGGTCATGATTCATGATTTGAATTTTATTTTAAAATCAAAATAGGGGTATTAAATTGATTAATTATTGACTTCAAGAGTCATACCCCTAAGTCCTGAGTTCTTTTTATTTTAATAAACTTCCAAATTTTAATAATTTAGAAATTTATTAACTTATCTTTTTCAATTAATAAAGTGAGGTTGGTTTCTACCAATTAACCTCTTGAGTTTCAAAAATCTAAATTTAGATCAGAGGTTACCCATTTCCCTCCTTGAATTAAGCCTAAATGTTAATTAAGATTAAATTTCCAAAATTACACATTTTCCCCGAATGCTCGAACACTTCATAATTTGTCAAATTCAATTCAAATGACTTTGCAATTTTTATCCTTCCTCGTTCATGGGTCAGTAAATGTGATTTTTCAAGATTTAATTTAATTTACATAATTATTTTCATGCAAAAAATAGGATTTTTCAAAGAAAATTCCTAACTTGACCAAGGTAAATACTAATCACTTGAAATTTTTACTGGATGTATAGCTAGACCAGAGAAGCCTTTGGACCAAATTTCATGATTTTTTGAGTTTTATTTGAATTTTAAGAATTGTTTTAAGTTTTGGGGTGTTTATTAATTAAAAAATATTTTAAAAAGAGAAAATAAAGTTTTATATTTTTGAAAAATCCTACTAAAGTTATAGAAATTAGAGGAGAAGATTTTATATTTTTTTGAATTTTATTTGATTTATTGAAATAATTTTTAGTGAAAACTCATTTTTGCTCTTAAAAATTTTTTTAAGCTTTAAAATTCAATATCTTTATTTAGAAAACCAGGAAAAATTCCAATTGTTCATAAGTGCTTAGAAAATAATTTAGAACATTTCCATAAATTTTATTATTTTTATGATTTTTATGGATTTTTAATTATTTAAAATAGGTTAAAAATTAAGTTTTTATTTTAAACATTATTTCATTACCATTTTATTTTTATAAAATTCCACTGGTCACAGAGAACTCCAAAAACAAGTTTTCATAATTATTTGAGTTATATTTTAATTATTAAAAATTATTTTAGTGCAAAAAATGTTAATTAACTTGAAAAATTAATTTAAGTTATCAAATGTACTTAAAATGTTTTAAAATTTTTATGGTCAGGTCTCTGGATCCTAAAAGAAAGTGGAGGTTAAAAATCAAGTCATTTTGTTGTTTATATTTTTCAAAATTAATTATTTTAGTGATTTAGGGTTTGTGAAGATTAGGTGTATTTTGAATGACTTGGATCATGAGAAATTTTCTTAAGGGCTCTCTGGTCATCATAAATTTTCCAAAATTTTCTTGGATTTTTTTAAGCAATATGCTAATTTTCATGATTAATTTAAGCAAGTAATGTACTACAAACTTGAAAAATATGATTCTCTGTCTAGGGACCTCCTATGACTTTGAAAAAATCAGGGAATGTTCCATAAGATAGAGGCAACAACATGCTAAAATTTCAAGCCATGGTGATATCACTACATGCATTGAGAATCTAAACATCCAAATTAGTATTTAATTAATTAAAAATAAAACATGCATCACATAGACTTCAAATTATTTTCACATTGTTCTCCTCTATTCACTAAACAAGCAGGTATTTTTATTTTATTTTTGTGATTTTTCTGCACCAAGATATGAATTTTTGAAGTTAGGGGTATTTAAATATGAAAAATCCCTATTTATCTATTTAAACAGCGTGACACCACGTAGATCCTAGGCAGCTCCGAACTCCACGCAGCGCGCTCCCATTTGACACTGCCATCCACATAAGCAGCCAAGCGTCCCGCGGTTTATGTTTTGAAGCACTGTCCGGCTCGATCTCTTCCGCCCATTCGATATACGCTTGACCAAACGACTCCCCGTCATCGTCCCCGATAGAGTGATCCCGTGATCGTCCACACTAAAACCTTAAGATCTCAATCTAGACTCAACCAAATCACTTCGGGTTTGATCCTATGAACTTGTCTAAGTGAGACGAACACATCCATACGATAATCATGCAATTAGATTTAGCTTAATAAATTGGAGAATCAAAATAGGTTAGAGAGTGAGAGAAGTTTTATACCTTTGCTCTGAGAAGTGAAGCTTCGATCAGAGAGTCTTGGCACGTTCGTTGAGATCCAAGGAGGCTAGGGATTGAGCCTCTGATCTTGGTGTGAGGCCTAGATATAATTTCGATCATGGTCGGATTTAGGTGTTGGTCTAGAGCTATGGTAGAGTCTCTGTGAGGGGGGAATTTGATGGGGCTTTACCTCCTTTCACTGTTGTGGAGGTGTGGGTGAGTTTAACTTGAGTTTGGTAGAGTTTAGAGGTGTGGGGAGTTTTGTCCTGTCTCCGGCAAGGTATTCAGCTTAAAAAATGAGCTCTGGCAAGGGGATTCAGGGCAATGTGGTGGTTGGGTTGCACTAAGGAGGTCTCAAAGAGGCTTTGGGATCAATTTGGGGAAGTCTCTTAGAGGAATTTTAGGAATTTTCAGCTTTTCAGCTCTCCCTCCATGGTCGTGGAGGTGAGCTTTTATAAAAATGGCTAAGGGATGACTGTCATGGCCAATTAGGGGGTACAATGTGCTGCTAGGTGGAGGGCAGAGAGGCTCTAAGCTTCAATTTGGATGATGTGGGCTATAGGTTTGAATTGGATTTAATCCCATGGGGGTGGCTCTCAATTTGGCTATTTTCCAGCCACTAGGCGCTGGCCGGCCGGCTAGGGGGAGGTGGCTAGGAGCTCAGGGAACCAGGGGAATATGTCACAGCAATTTAATGATTTTAGGCTTTGTTTTAGCAAAAATATCTAAGGCTTAAGAAAATATGGCATTAAATCCCTTAATTTAGGGAACCTTTGGTCTATGGCTTAGTTTAGGTGGTTTTAAGAGGTTTAGGTTGGTCATTAGGGTCCAATTCATGGTTGTGAAGTTCCATCATTAGTGCATGTGTTCAATGTGGGTTCAAGTGATCAAAAGTTGGGTTTTGGCTAGGTTAGCCATGTCAATTGACTCAATTGATTGATTGAAATTGTGTAGATGATTGTTATGAGGATTTTTGGTGAAGGGTTGAAGTGATTTTGAGTTCAATTGGTAGGTCAATTTGGGGGATTTTTGGAATTTGGCCAATTTGGGCATGTTGGGTTAGACATGGGTCTAAGTTGGCCTTGCCTTGGGCTAAGTCCAAATTGATTATTTAAAATGGTCAATAAGAATTCCATGAAGAGTTTTCAACATGAATTGGGTGCCAATTTTGGGGTTAAGGCAATTAATTTGGTGAAAATTAGGGACATTGGTATGGCCAATTTGGGGCAAATTTGGGGATTTTCTTATTTGAGTCAAGATTGAGGGCAATTGAGGCTTTACCAAGGAAATTGAGGGTCAAATGTGATGTGTATGATTGCTATGAAGAGTTTAGAATTCAGATTAGGGCACTTTGAGTAGGCTATGGGGTTCAATTAAGTGAGATTAGGTCATGTGCCTAAAATTGGGGGTTTGACTTATATCAAAATTAACCAATGCATGGCCCAATTGAGCTTGGATTTGGTTTATTTTGGTCACATTAAGGGTGAATTTGAGTTTAAGATTGAACTTGGGGTGAATTGAGTCCCATTGGATGGACATTTGAGGTAGATTTGGGGAAATTTGGGCCTTTAAAGGTAATTTGGGGGTTTTGATCAATGACGGTTAAATTGGCTAAATTGAGTTATGTGATAGTTGAGAAAAATAAAATTGGAAATATTTGGGAGGTTTTGGAAAATTTTGGGATTTTTTAGAATTTTTGGAATTTTGGGGTAAGGAGGGGTGTTTTAATAATTTGGCCAATTTTGGTGATTTTGGGTAGTTTAGGTGTTTTCAAGGTGTTTGAAATGATTTTTGAACCAAGTTGGGTATTTTGGGTATATTTGGAAATTTTTGCCAAATTTAGGGCCTCAAGGGTATCTAGGTAATTTTGGGGAGTTTATGGGCAAAAGGTTAAGTTGGATATCTTGCTAGAGTTTGAGAGCCAACCACCATCAACAAGCCATGGACCAATAGAAACCCCATTTTGGGTCCTCTATGTAGTTGTCTTAGCTAAACCCTAGCCTAGGGCTAGTGGATTCAGGGGACCACCTACATGAGTCTCCCAAAAGTATCAAGGGACCAAAGCCTAGAAGTTTAAGTTTAGGATTGTGAGTGATTGTGAGTGCAAGTATGTACCTTAAGCCCTAGACCAACACTCAGAGTTAACCCTAAGGTCGAGCAGTCCTAAGGGGACTCTCTTTGAGCTCCCCCATTATGACCCCTCCTACTAAGTGCTAGAGGTTAGGACCAATATGTGAAATTTCAAGTTGAGTATAAAATAGTTTGGAATTTATAATGGTAAGGGTTCATTTTCTAGTTTTCTAATAATAGGAAAGTCCTATGGCTAGACCTTAGGCTATTAAAGAGGAAAAACTAAATCTCAACCAAAAGTGAGGTCAACAATATCGCTCAAGTAATAAATGGCCGTAATGGAGGCTTAGATATCGATCCCACAAGAAAGTTGGAAAATCCTAAAGTAAATAAATTATGAAAAATATTTTTATGAAAAATATTTTATAATAAAAACAAAAACAAAAGTAAAAGTAAAGTGTGAAGTTTGAAAATTAACTACTCAAGTTAATGCTTATTAAAATGTAGATGTAAGACTACAGAAGTTAAACTAAACTAAATACTAAACTTTCAAAAATAAAATTATGAAAATTAAACCATTTTTTTGTTGTGACGGAAAGTTCAAATTTAAGAAAGCATCATTCCCCTTTACAATGAGTATATGGTTTATGAAGAAATTGAAATCATTTGAAATATATATATATATAAACTGTTTTGTGCCAAATAGGAGCAATCCTATTCTTCACTTTCTTCTGAGTGCTATAAAAAACATTGACTAATCCAGAGTTTGATCCCTAATTCTGTGGTTAGGCTGGGAGAATACCGTCTACCATTCCAGAGCTCCCACTACTCCCTCCCCTTAAAGCTAACAACCCCACATTAGTTTCCAATCAACTGGACCAAATTTGGAATTTTAATCTGCCACCTTAAAATATTCAATTCTGCATACAATAAAGTATATTTCCCTATTTATTTGCACCTAATCCCATATTTGCACCTATTTGCACCTAATCCCATGGATGAAATACTCTCCTATGAAATCAAATGTGATTCTCCCAATGTTGTAGAAATCATATCTCATTTAATAACATATGTCTTTCAACTGGTTTTAACATTTCAATTGTCCAGATCAAAAAGTAAATGAAGATTAGAGTTCAAATCATCACAAATTATTATCATTTAAAATCGTGGAAAACAAAATCTATTTATCACAAAACCATATCTCAAAGTAAGAAGAAGGATAAAGAAGACTAATCAGAATTCATTAGAAGGATACGATAAAACACGAATTTCATATATAAAAACATGTTTACTAAAAAAAATGAAAAATATAACTTATCTCGCAATTCTTCCCAAGCAAATCCCTAAAAGTTCTCTCCAAGTTCTCTCCAAGCAATCCCTAAAAGTTCTCTCCAAGCCTTTCTCTCTTTGCAATCACTCCCAATTCTCTCTTAGAAGTTTAATGAAGAAGAAATCTCTCACCTTTCCTCTACTATTACAACCCTAGAAGAAAATCTCTTCTTCTCTCTCTATCTCTAACTCACGCCCCCTTCTTTTTCTCTCTCGCCACCCTTCAACTCTTCTAGTTTTCTTCTTTTAATTTGAGCTGCCTCCTTTGGAAAAGAATTCAAAATTCCCTCTAAAATTCCCTTCAAAAGTCAACTCTTTTGAATTCAAAAGATATGTTGTTTGATCTAGGAGTCATATTCCATCATAAAAGAACCTTTTTAAGTGTCTAGAAGCATTGAATTACTCTAAGAGGTGTGTAGAGTAAGTGTCCCTTTGAAAATTCACGCAAAATTTGTCTCGAATTGCCTTAATTTGAAAAATTCATCCCTAGCGCATCATGCACCAGTTCTCAGGATTTTGATGCATCATGCACTAGAATCTCAAAATTTGTTGTTTTGGCTCCAAATTTCTCCTTTTTGCCATTTTTACTCAAAATGTCTAAAAATGATATACCTGCAACAAAAACACAAAAAGTCCCTTCTTTAAAGTGAAATATCACAAAAAATAAGCATAGGTACTTGAAATAGTAAATTATGTTGGTGTATCAGATGCCTAATAAAAAATTGGCTTCTCTTAAATCAACTTGAGGAGAAGACTTTATTATATTTTATAAACTTATATTTGAGTATTAGCACACTTAATAGTAAAGTTTTCAAGAAATTCTTTTTCATATGGATATTCAAAGTATCCTTGATATAATAAATTACAGTTCTTCTTGAAATGAATGAAGATTGAGAAATCTTAAATTTGATTACTAAGTATTCTTATACTTATAGTTTTAATCTAAGTTATTAAAATTTTTTCTTAAATTATACTATTTTATTTATTAAACTAAAGTGTAGAAGTTTATAAGTTAATCTCTATAATAAGTCATATTTTTATGTAGTAAAAAGGTTACTTGAGGATAAGTAACATTTAAGTTTGGAGGATTTTGATACGCCTAAAAATTACCTACTTTTTTATATACTTTTTAAGCTCAATTTTAATAACTTTTGATGATATTAAATTTTAAAGGATGCTATTTTGCATATTTTTGGTTTCAGGTACAATAAATGGACATTTGGAGAAAATGAAGCAAAAATGATGCAATTTGAAGTAAAGACGAGCAAGAAAGAAAATTCTAACTTGGCACATTTCGATACATCTTTCTATGCTTAATCCACTTTACATTTCTCACATATTTTTGAATGAAATTACACTTTAAAGAAAGGTTATTTTCATGTTTATTTTGTAGGTATATCTGTTAGGAGCAAAACACAAATGAAACAGGGTGAAACAGCGCAAAACAAAGCCAAACAACGGAGCTGCTGGAGGGTGGCGCAAGATGCACCAAACTGGTGCATGATGCTCTATTTGACAGAGAGCTAGCACAAGATGTGCTTGATTTGGCATAAGGTGTGACAGAGATGTCTTTTTGTGATTTAGGGTGGTGCAATATGCACCATACACCAGTTCTTGGGACACTTGTTCAAAACACCCCTTGGAGTGATTCAATGCATCTAAGTACTTTAGAAGGTTCTTTTACGAAGGGGTATGTCTCTTGGATCAATGTACATGTCATTTGAATTCAAAAGTGTTGACTTTTGGACAGAATTTTGGAGGAAACTTTGAATTCTTTTTGAAGGGAGGCATTTTTTTATAAAAGAGAGAGAATTCTTTTATAAAAGAGAGGGAAGTCTAGGGCTTGAAGAAGAGTTGTGTGGGCATGAGTTTTGTGTGTGTGTGTGTGAGTGAGTGAGTGTGTGTGTGTGTGGCATGAGAGTGAGAGGAAGGGCTTGGAGATTTTCTTCAATGATTGTAAGAGGAGAGGAAAGGTGACATATTTCTTCTTCATTATATTTCTAGTAGAGAATTGAGAGTGCTTGTAAGGAGAGAAACGATTGAAGAAAACTTCTAGGCATTTTCTTGGGAAGGATTGTGAGATAAATTGTGTCTTTTATTTCTTTTATTTTGTGAACTTATTTTTATTAATGAAATCCTTGTTTTGTCGTATCCTTCTCATGAATTCTGAGTAGTCTTTTTTATCTTTCTCCCTCTTTTGAGATATGGTTTTGTGAAGAATTGATTTTGTTTTAATAGATTTAAATGTCAATAACTTGTGATGATTCGAACTCCGATCTTCATTTACTTTTCGATCTAGCCAATTGAAATGTTAAAATTTTCTTAGAAACATATGTTTCGAAAAGTCTATGACATAGAGAGAATCATATTTGATTTCATGGGAGAGTCTGTCATCCATGGGATTGGGTGCAAATATATAGGAAAATATACTTTATTGGATGTAGAATTGAAGATTTTAAGGTGATAGATTAAAACCTCCCATTTGGTTCAGTTGATTGGAAACTAATGCAAGATTGTTAGCCCCCACGAGAGGGAGTAGTGGGAGCTTCAAAGTGGCAGCCGATATCCTCCCAGCTTAACCATAGAATTATGGACCAAACTCTGGATTATTTTATTTATTTATTTATTTCAAATAATTTTAATTTCTTCACAATTCATATACTCATTATAAAGTGGAAGAATGCTTTCTTAAATTTGAACTCTTCCTCAAAAAACTTTGTTTATTCATAGTAAATTTAACTTTGAAGTTTAGAAATTAGTTTAGTAAACTTAGTTCTTTGAGTTACATTTTTGGTAGCATATTTTAACTTGTCTGTCTTACTTTAATTTTTATAGTTTGAAAATTACGATTTATGTTATTATCATAATATTTTCTATCTTTCAAAATAAGACTTGATAGTAGTAGACTAGAAATAGCCTAAGGGCTTTCTTACTGCGCTTTTTTGTGGGATTGATACTAGGAAATTCAGAGAAAACCCTATATTGCTTGAAGTTATACGTGCACTTGCATAGAATCACTAGTGTTTGAACTATTTTATGTATTTTATAACATTTTGATTTTAACTGCTAAATAAAAATTGGGTCAACTTTTTTGCCATACTTTGGAAGCTAAGTTACTACGTAAATTTCGGGACGGATTAAGTTTTTTGGCACTATTACTGAGGATTTAAATTGACATAAAACACGCAAAAAAATAGCACACACTACAGGATCTGAAGACCTTGAATTTTAAAAGTCAGATTTGGAGAGAACTTTTGGGAGAGATTTGAAAAAACTCCATGAATTTAATGTAGAAATATCGGATCACTAACATAATGAATATTTAGATTTAGATTATAATGTTAGTAGCTTTAAAGGAGTAAACCCCAAGAGAGTGGCAAATTTCAAGAAGATATGCTTACAATTTTAATTTCTCTGGTTGTAGATATTGGGAAGAAGTTAGATCATTACATAGAAAGTTATCCTCAAGGACCCTCAGTTATTAAGGAAATTTTTTTTGGACTGTTGAATGGGCCTAATTAATTTGAAACTAGCCATGAGATATACAATAATTATTCTGATTATTAAAATCCAAGTTGGAAAAATCATTTGAATTTTAACAAGAATAATAAATTTGGAGGAGAAAACCAATTTTGGGAAAATAATAAATTTAATCAAACATGTATTTGGAACAATCATGACTAATATAACAATGAACATTCTTTTCCTCATGGATTTAGCTCCAACCCACATAATGAGGATAAGGAGTCACTATCAGAAGAGGATGTGATTCAATTAGAGTGTCAATCGGAAAATCAAAAGAGTGAGATGAAAAATCAAGAGGTTGCAATAAGAAATATAGAAAACCAACTGAGGCAGATTATTAATGCAATTAACAGAACCCCCAAGAGATTTTACTTAGTGACCCTGAGATAAACCCAAAGGAGATGAATGATGAGCAATTTAAAATTATTGAACTATTATTTAGAAGAGAATTTGAGGATTGTTGACCTCACTTTTGGTTGAGGTCTAGAAACTTCTTTAATAGCCTAGGTCTAGCCATAGGACTTTCCTATTGACTAGTCTTAGAAAATTAGAAAAGGTACCCCCACCATTAGAAATTCAAAACTCTTCTTTTACTCAACTTGAAATTCCACATATTGATCTTAACCTCTAGCATTTAGTAGGTAAGATCATTATAAGAGAATTCAAGAAGAGTCCCTATAGGATTACTTGACTTTAGGGTCGACCCTGGAACTAGGATACACCATATCTTCACAATATATTAATCCATGGTTCATTTAGAATGGATATCTATCCAATTCTATGTGAAATGCCTAAATTGGTCTTTTGCCCCTATGCACCTCCAA